>NC_142393.1:32006559-32089059 GCF_059441095.1 Idiotropiscis lumnitzeri | reverse complement strand
AGAAGCAGGTTGATAAGCAGTGAAGCAGCAACCTGCTTCCCAGTCTTTCCCTTTCTCTCTCGCTCTCTTACACACGCATGCTCAAATATACTTGACTTAGAGTGGCTATCTTTAAGCTAATTTGTTTTATCAGCATTTGCAAAAATACAAAAATTATGCAGTGGTCACACTTAGAAACATAGGAAAGGTGTGGTGTTTGTGTGCGCATAAGTACATAATAAGCAATATTTGCTATTTAATATGTAAACTGTGTACGGTGTATGTGTTCATTTTATTGGCAGTGCCCTCACAAGAACGGTCAACTTACTGGTCGATCGCGGGCCCCTGGGTATACAAGTCACGCCTTATTGCTCCTCTCTCAGTGGAAGGTGAGGACTTGCACGCACACGCATATAAGTCACACACACGCATGCACACCTACACATTAAAATACAGCCGTACATTATTCCTGCCACTTGTAGTCCATCAGAGAACATTACAGAAAAGCAGATGGCAATATTGACTGGAAATGCATGAGAGAATCAATAATAATAATAATAATAATAATTTGCCCTTTATTAGTCCCACAATGGGGAAATTCGAGATTCGAACCCAGGCCTCCTGGGGAGACTGGGTCCTGAACGCGGCGCCTTAGACCACTCGGCCATCCTGGTGCTGTCCGTAACATCATATACCGTATGAGTTCACCCACCCATGAGTTGACATTTTCTCCTCACTGTTTTCTAGGATGTTGGGCCTCCACATTAAAAACGTTGAGGACTCCAGTCGCACCAAGAGAGAGAATATTTTTCAAGAGGACGAGTGTATCGTACAAATTAATGGAATAAGCCTCCACGATAAGTCCTTTGCAGAGTGAGTATTTTGGGAAGGGATCAGGGTGTTTGTAAAACGTAGAACGACACAAAACACAACAAAAAAACATGTACTTTAAAATTCAGACTAGGCCACAACTTTTCTACACAGGTTTAACCCCTGCATCTGAAAAGAATGTCTCATCCTCAGTTCTCAGTTATTCAGTATATTCTTAGTGTTTCTTTAAATTGCAGCAAAAAGAGGACACTGGCTGACTTTTTCATACTTCTGTGGAGGGAGAGGAGATCGGTAGAGAAGATTGGTTTTATGATAAGGCATCAGATGATCCCCCAAAATTAAGGAAATCGGCCCAATTCCAATCCCGCCCAATCGAACGGTCCAATCCTAGTTTGTACTGTTAGCAATTCTTTTTGATGAGCTCCATGTGGACATGCTACTATTTTCATTTTTAAATGAAGTCCGCACACATTGAAGCATTCAGATTGGCTTTCAAAGCTACTCTGTTCAAGCGCACACCGTTATGCTGATCTATTATTTTTGTTGTGGCGCTAGCAGCGATTTTGCTTTTGTTTTTTTGGACTATTCCACCTATTTATATCCTACAGGAAGGTTGGCAGTTTTTGTTTTGTCTGGTTGTCTGAGCAGATAGCCAACAGGTCTACAAATAAGAGGCAATGTTCTTGCTTCAGGCTGTTGGTCCGAAAATGTTCATACTTGTAATAGTGTGCTTTCAACACATCATCACTGCCATTATCATTATCCTGATCTAAGATACTAGGTCAATGGTGTCGGGCAATAAGAAATGACATAGACCAGCTGACGGAACTCAACAATGCTTTTGCAGTAATTTTCAACCAGAAAAAAACCATTATTGTTGCATAAGGAAGACAGTTGCTCATGTGGCATCCAACAGTACTCACACTGTCTTTGCGCCGGTGGAGCAATTGCTGCTGAAGTTTAGCTGTAAGCTTTAGGATTTTAGTTCTTTGACTGTTTTGACTGACATCTTTTTGTCATCATCAAGCTCACTCTCGTTCTTCCCAAAGGCTGCGTGCACATCAGGCAATACATTATGTGTAATAAGCATGGCCTATGTGTGGGAAAAGTTCAGATTTTATTTTGGGTGTGACATATACAGTGGGATCTTGTTTTACAAACAATTTGGTTTAAAAATTACAATGCTTGAAGCACTGTTTTCAGTTTACAAAAAGTCTTGTCCTGGCTGCAGAAGGCTCAGTTGTTCTTTATCTCATGGCACATAAACATTGGCTATGTATTTACGCTTTACATATTTATTTGTTTTTTGCTGTAAATTAGCCTCCAGTACGGCTCCAAAGAGAGCAAAAACTGCAAGATATTTTATCATTATTATTATTATTATTATTTTTATTATTATTATTATTATTTTATTATTATGAACCCCCAGGATGTTACTGTTGAAAAAAACTGAAAGTAAATAAAAGGAAGCTCAATATATACCATCAGTACTTTACATAGTTTTCAATCACGTGATCAGTATTTGCTTGTCTGTCATATTGGAGGTCCAGATCGTGACTATAAACGAGGCTTAAAACAGAAAGACGAGTTGACTGAATCAAGTTTGCTTGCGTTCATTCATTTTATTCTGTATGAACACGCATGATAACAAAGAGTCTGCCACAATATGTATGATCCCGACACAATTCAAACATTTCTTATTGCATGGATGCTAAAATGTGTCACGAAATGACCAACAAAAAACAGATTTATATTTTATGAATCTGCGTTACTTAAGAGTACAGAACTAAAATGCAAACATTTAAAATTGAGATGACATGCATTTTCTATCGTTACAGTTTACCTTGATCTGACATCATTCCTTATGTTTTTTGATGTTGTCTATCCAATTTATTTCTTCAAACTCTCACTAAGCCAAGTAACAAAACGATTCGTCAACCTCAAACATGGCAGCCGAGTCCCGAGGTGCGCAAGATCATAGGAAAAATATCTCCTGCAATAATGATAGTAAATTTGTATAGTGTTTTTCTCAATGCCTAAATATGCTAAAGGCCTCTACACACCACCCGACGTCGGCCGTGGTGGCCAACTGTCGGTACGTGGGACCTGAAAATGACAGAAAAACACACCGCAAAAGCAGACGGCGACGCCAACTATTCCGGACCTTGTGCGCATGTGTAGCAATGCTCATCAGTGGGCTCCAGCGACACCTTAGCCATGAGTCCCTGTGTTCCAAATACGGGAAGTCGTCCGGTTACGACGTACTCGACCTGCGACGTTTTGACTTTGGATTTTTTTGTCGCTATGTGACCTGTATGTTTTTTTTGTTGTTGTTATTTTTAAATGACAGTCTGAACGGGTCAATCACATTTTTTTTTAAATCCGACTCGGCCCCTTTCAATATGTGGTCCTAAATTGGGTATGCATGGGATTTTTTGAGGAATGTAACCGCTGCTGGACGGCCAGGTTGCATGTATCCCTCACCCAAAATACGTCCCACCGTGTGTGGAGGAAGAGTGCTGACAGCCAGGAGATCGAATCTGCATTGTTGTTTTGAGTGACAGTATCGACTTTATATTTAACTTTAATTAATTTAATCCCACTTGAAACATGAAGCTTAAAGTGGACATTTATGGTGATAGTAATAATTCAGCAACTATTTATTTATGCTCCATGAAATGAGATTGAAAAGCCTTGCCTTATCTTTCTCGCCAAATAATGCATTTTTACCTTCTATCGAGTTGCCCCTCTTTAGAAACGCCCCGACACACTGGAGCACATTTACTTACGTATCAGGATGCATATGCGAGGTCACATTTGTAATAGAATGTGAACACTTGGTAAGTACACCATCTTAGTTTTTATTTTAATTACCGTATTTTCGCAGTCATAGGACACGCTGCCTCAAAGGGCGCAACACCTGTTGAGGGTGCTATTTCTGTCTTTGAATCACACACTGGGCGCGCCGCCTTACAAGGCGCTAGCTCAGCTGCTTTTAGCATAGCAATAGCTCGGCAAGGTGCTAGCTCAGCTGCTTTTAGCATAGCAATAGCTCGGCTGCTTGCGCTGACTCAGCCCATGGTAATTCACTTTGCCTCAATACCATAAGCAATCGCCACATTTCAAAGACAGTTGCCATGATACCATTGACAATCGCTATCATTAACAATGACTCTAACCAATAATAGGTATCATGGCAATTGTCTACGAGACTACGTCAGGGGAGGGACTTCACTGGTCACCACACTCCTTAGAGTCCACGGTTTCAAAAAAAAAATAAAAAATAAAAATAAAAATCAGCATACAAGCAAACAATGAAACAAAGAAATAAGATTAACACAAATATGTATCTCTCATGCCATCAATATACCAAAAAGAAATAAAAATAACACAAAATGATATAGCAATGGCTTCTTGGGAGCCATTAGAGCAATGCCTTCTGGGAGCCACTCAGACTCAGCCAAATCACATGGCTGTTTAGAGAGATTTGCATGGCTGTTTTAGAGAGATGTGCTGTTATGCTTTGGGCTTTTTGTCTGTTGTCTAAACCTGGGACGTTTCTTGCTTGCAATAACATAAATGATAAGACAGACTACAACATTGTGGACAGCTGCCCTTTTGTCCAGCTTTCTCCCACACCATCACCCAAACACCATAGTCACATAATGTATAGTCATGGTCACTTTGAAGCATAGATGACTCACACTTTGTCCAGCAGGGTGTGCTAACATGCACTCCGAACAGCCCAATGAGTAAAAGGGTTGATGGTCGCGAGTGATACTTTGTCCATATAATGAGCGCAGTCGCCTTACAAGGTGCTGTGTTAGTTTAGGGGAAGATTTGGGACTTTTAAGTGCGCCTTATGACTGCGAAAATACGGTAATTTTATTAATATGAAGTATAATAGGTGTATTATTTATTTGTTATTAAAGGGTAAATTTCGATTAGCGCCGTAATTTAGGACTTCCTATTTTAGGCAAATAATATATTGTCTTTGGTTTTCCACAATAGTGATGCGAATGACAATCTGCATCATTTTCTAGTCATCAAACCTTAAGAGTATTTTACCAATATTTTTTAACAAAACACCCAATTATGACAGTATTTTTTGGGCAAAAATAAAAAAATTAATAAAATTAGCTGCTCCAAATTACTACACATCCCTGAGTTTAAAAACATTTTATAGCTTGCAAAGTACTGAAATTAGTCATTTGTTGAATTTACAGCATAAGGCGGTCATGTTTAATCAAATTAAAAACCTCATTCAAAAACATTGTAACTGTTCAAATTGCATTTTCGAGGACCCCTTTTTGATAGCAGCTTCATAATTGTTCTGTCCATGAACTCTTAGAAGAGTTTCAACTTGAATTTCTTTGCAGGATGTAGATAGCCTCCCAGAGATGCTGTTTCAATCCCTATTATTTATATTGAGATGTAGAAGGCGGCGCGATGCTTCGCACGTCCGCCTCACAATGCAGAGGTTGTGGGTTGAATTCCATCCCTGGCCTTCCTGACTGGATTTTGCATGCTCTCCCCGTGTCTGCATGGAAGACAGCTGGGACAGGCTCCAGCATGCCCACGACCATCGTGAGGAAAAGCAGCTTAGATAATGGATGGTTGGATGTACTTGGAGAGGTTTTCATATTATTTAATAATATATTAATAAATAATTCTAATAAAATATAGATATTGCAATATTTCCTGAAATTTTGTGATATCAGTCGTGGGCTTTATCTGAAAACGAAAGCTAAAAGCCTACTTTACTTCACTGTGTGCCTCTCCACCGCCCTGCCCGAGGTGGGAAAAAAAAAGTATTTAATGGAAAAATGGAACTGCCCATTGGAAAACAACTCTGGGATTAAGTCTCAAGGATTTCATTAAGAAATGAAACCAGGAAAGCCATCCAGCATTACTATATAACCTGATACTTTACCTGTCACTCTGTTTGCCAGAAAAAAAAAAAGAAACCCCATTTTCCGTCTGCTCTATCTCGTAAATAGTGTGCGTCTTAATACGATTCTGTCTACTGCAGAGAGCACACACACCGTCAATCCCCTGTCCCGATTGTTCTTCTCTTCTTTCTCTTCTTAGTACCAGCTCATTTAAGGACACATAACCATTATTTTCTGTATCTTGTGTCTTTTTTGCTATTAACGTTTGCCTGGCAATTTCCTTTAGCGAATTTGCAACGTTGGAGTAGTTCACAAACATTCACCGGCTCTACAGTTATATCCTATATGCATTTTGACGTCTCCTTTCAACTTCACTTTCAATAGTTACATCGATGGATAGATTGCTTTAACCCCATTTCTCTTCTTGTAGTTCACAGGAAGTGTTCCGTCAGGCCTTGTCCTCTCCTTCTATGCAATTGGAAGTTGTCCCTGTTGTCAACAAACCACGCTACGAGAAGGGCCTGATTGGTCAACTGTTCAGTGGAGACAGCAAAGACTCTAAAGCAAAGAGTCCAATGGTGACCCGTGCCAAAATTGATCTCCAACCCATGCCCAAACAAGAGTCCAAACCCAATGAAAGCTTGACCCGTCAAAATAAAAGAGCAAAAACCCCGGAACCACCTCTGCTCAGCCCAGCAGCAACCTCTGTGAACCCGCTGTCAGCAGATTCTCTGTATGGCAAATCCCAGACAGAAAGAATTTCTCCCACACCTCAAGTACGGGCTGCTAGTTCTTCCCCACCGAGGAGCCGCAGGCAGAGCCCTCCAGCCAATAAAAGATCTGGTGTGTCTGGCCCATCCATCCTCACAAACAAGAAAGGTGGCAAGAGGATCAAAATTGACCTGAAGAAAGGTACATTCAGTATGTTCATCTACGCTTATTTGTTGTTAGGTTTTAAACTATTGGTGGGCAAAATATGCCCACAGGCCACATACAACCTGCTCTGTTCAAGCCCATCAATCATTTTTGCTTCATAACAGGAGTCCTGTCATAATTGTTGAATTGATTTAGAAGTGTTTTTGGTCCTATTGGTTTATGTGTTGATACATTTTTGTTTTGTAATTTTCAAATGTATCCCATTAAATAATTTACCATATTTTCACGACCATAAGGAGCTCCTAAAAGTCCCAAATTTTCTCCAAAATGGACAGGGCGTCCTATAACTGACCAACTAGGAGCATTTTATGGTGCATGTTTGCACCCTCCTGTTGGTTACAGTTTGAGTCAGTCAGTTGACAACAGACCAATATGTATGTTCGTCAGAAAGAAAGATAAAAGGGCCGCTGTCCACGATGTCGTAGTCCAGGGGTGTCAAATTCCAGTCCATGAGGGCCAGCGTCCTGCATGCAACACCCCTGTCATTCAAATGAGCAGGATACTTATCAGGCTTCTTCAGAGTTTGCTGATGAGCTGATCATTTCAATCAGGTGGGTTGCAGCCGGGAGAGATAGAAAGCATACGGTATTGCCGGACTGTCATTGACATGTTACTAACTCAGCTTTGTCCCCTACCCCCACTGCCTTTCGCAAAACAGCGTATGTTTTAGCGCCTATGGTTGTAAAAATACGGTAATTGATTTGTTGCAAATGACAAAATAACAATCCTAGATGTTAAATGTAATTTATGGGTTGTCCCATTAGAGGTCGCTAACCAAGGCACTCGCATGATTTGTTTGGCACAGTTTTACACTGGATGCCCTTCCTTACAGAACCCTTCCTTCTTGTGTTTGCTACCCCAACACCCTCTCGCCCAATCTGGGTTTGGGACTGACTATTAAAAGAACCAACAGTACCATGAGAAGTTTATTTTACTGACACTTTCACACACTTTATTGACTTGGTTCATCTGCTGCTTTTAAAAATCCAAAGTGGCGCTTGAGAACAGTAATTTGCCCATCCCTGTTTTAATGTATGAATCGCTATATTACCTGTATTTTTTTTTTATCTAAAATTTAACACATGCTCTACTGTAGATAGCCTTTAATTTGAGTAATAGTTGCAATCTGTTGCCTTAACAGTAGTAATGCTCCATCCATCCGTTTCCTATTATGCTTGTCCTCTTGGTCCCATGTGGGTTTGAGCCTATCCTAGCTTTGGGCAAATGGTGGTCTATGCCCTGGATTGATTGCAGGCTCCATACATTATAGTCCAAGAAGCATTCACAACATGCAAACTCCACTCAGGTGGGCTGAAGACGAAACCTCAACTGTGAAGCAGAAGCGCTAAGTTACCACCGTAAGACTTTGCTGGCCATACTTTACTTGAAAGTCTCAAAATGAAGTTGAAAGAATTGGGGCAATACCTTTGAAGGCTTTTCACTGCTTTTTTCTTTTGTTTGATTGTTGCATTCCCCGTCTTTCACCTGATCAGAGCGAAAAATATTTAGGGGGTTATAATGTTTTCTCACTCGGCCACAGCCTTTTTTTCGCTTTGTGATTGACAGGCGGCTTGGTTTCGATGCACTAATGTAGGGCAGGCAGAGGCTTAAAGCACGTAGCAGATAGCATCGTGTGCTTCCTTAGTATGCCACGCTGGCTTTGCTCTCCCTACACACACCAACACACAGACAGCAAGCACGGAACATATCACTGATTGCGTTGGGTTTGCACGGAAAGAAAGAACATGGTGCAATTGGCCGACTGGGTTTAATGGCTCTTGCCTGTGTGTGGCTTCAGAGATGCACATTCACTTGTATATGGAGAGACCATGGCTCTCGGTCTGGACTGATGGAAAATCTTAGTGGAAATGCTGTTGCTTCCTCATGGAAGGAAGCTGAAGAGCAGAGTTATATGGAACTCCCATATTCTACGCTCTAACCTCCCATCTTTTTTTGTGTCCACCCTGCATCACTTACCGCAAGTGCTGGTCACACGTGAAATTAAAGGCAGATTCCCGCATGTCAGCATGAGTGGACATTGACAGCAGAGTGAAGAGTCACTTGTATGAGTTTTTTGTTTATATTTTCCAGAGAAATGCAATGACTTGCGAACATGTAGGGTACCATTACAGCCTGAGAAAACTGTGAACAAAAGGTTGATATCAATAAATTCATACAGCGGTGCCTTGAATCTTGAATTTCAACACCGTTCAACATTGTTCATTTATGCACAAAAATCTAGTATTGGCACACTATACTCACCACAGATTGTTTGATAAGATTAAAAAAGAAAGGAAAAAAAAACAAGGGATTTAGACATGCGAAAGTGAATTCTGATTTTCCTTCTGTAGGTGCAGAGGGTCTGGGCTTCACAGTGGTGACTCGGGACTCATCTTCTAGTGGGCCCGGACCAATTCTGGTGAAGAATATACTGCAACGCGGTGCAGCAATCAAAGATGGGCGCCTGCAACCTGGTGACCGCATCCTCGAGGTAAGACAGCAGTTGTGTACAGAAAGAAGGAGGTCGTACATTATTGGCAGCAGACCCTTGCTGTTTGAGAATGACTAAAGCTCATGAAAATAATGTTTTGGCGAACATTGACTGACTCAGATGTCAGATGATGCAACATGGCAAATTGGATTTTGTATTCCGTAAACGAACAAAAAGAATCAAAGCGCCTTGACCTTAAATGTTGTGTAAATGAAGGTCGTCTTTATCAGCTGTGCTGCTGATGTGTCTAGGTGAATGGAATGGACATGACAGGCCGTAGCCAAGAGGAACTTGTGGCCATTCTGCGCAGTACCAAACAGGGCGAAAGTGTTTGTGTGCTAGTGGCCCGACAGGAGGACGTCTTCTTGCCACGGGAACTGGTAAGGAAGTGCTCAACTTTATGAGAATGCAGCATCCCTTATACCTGCGCAATTACACTTTTTATCGTCATTGCTGGCTTGTCTGTCTCCCCCTGATGCTCATTACTATTGTCCCCTTTTTACTGTCTCCTCCCATCCCATGCTCTTTTGTGGTCTCCCTTTTTTGTTGTTGTTTTTACCATTTCCTGCACATTGTGTCACTTTACCCCTTTCCCCTCTCAAAGGATCGAACGCCTTTATGTTGATGCCCCTTTGCCTATAAACAACCACATGGATGGACATGCAAACATACGCAAAACACGCTCCAGCTTTCCCGTCCCATTACAGTTTGTTGACTCAGCCATGCCAGAGGAAGTCACACATAAGCCACAGCAGTCCCACAGGAAGTGTGTGAGCACAGCCGCGCTTGTTGGCACACGGCGGGTGATGAGAGAAACTATGCCTGTTGAGGCTGACGAGTTCAGAGGGCACCATGTTCAGATAGGTCTCCTAGGGGGTGATAACAATAAACACACAAACGCTAGATGTGGATTCCCGGTTCTGCATCTTTTGATCTCTGTCCATTGTGCTGCACACATTTTTGTAAACACCTAATATCTAATATCATCTGGAAGTAATTTAACATAGTACACATAATTCATCCATAGTCAAACGAATCTCACAATATTTAAAAAGCCCGGTCACTGCTTCTGAATATAGGTAATATACAGGGTCATTAATGGGCCTCTTGGTAAAACAAGTGCACTCCAAAGCGCCTCTCTAATCGTTTTACAACAGTTGCTTGTTTTTATACATTAGATGGAGAGTCATAAAGGATAGAGAGGCATGATAGTGTGCTTTCACTTGTCTCTATCAAAAGGCTTTACAATTTGGTGGGGACTGTGAGAGCTCGCCTTTAAGTTTCCACGCGCACACATACCCGCACTTACGCACTTTCACAAGCTAATTCACGCTTGTTTAAATAACGTCAGCCGTAAAGTCTGCCACTGCAAAAAAGCACACTTGCTGATTCAGCAGTTAAGGATCAGGTCATCTGGCTGAAAGGGTTCCATTGCTCAGTTCATCACACCGATGCCAAACTACCTTGTGATTTATATTCTTCGCTGTAGCTTTCATATAGTTGCTTTTATCTTCTGTGCACAAGTAGACTTGTCACGTAGAGCGAGCTGAGCTGCTGATTGATTCGTTTTAATAGTGGCTATTGATGTTTCCTGAGTAGCAAGCAGCACGCAAAAGTGCTCAACCAAGCTGTGAGGGACCTCGGCCCCTTTCAGTCAGTGGAATAACAGTAAATTTTGCGTTATTTCTATACAAATGGACATCTCATTTTTTGTCCTTCTGTACCTTCCACACAACAAAAGATACAAATACGTCCTAATTGCACCTTCATGCCTGCCTGCATTTGCAGATATTATAGATGTTTTGTCATTGAGTTAAAATCAGAGTGCCTGCTTGCATGCATGGATTTTTTTTCCTCTTTTATTTCTTTTTTACGAAGGACGGGATGGAGGGGTCACTCTGCACATGGTTGAACCTCAGCCTGCAAGCTTAGGTCAGTCTGCAGGAAATGAGTTCGCCAGGCAGAAAGTGACATTGCAGCACTGGTCCTTTTCCATTTTGTCAACCTCACCCGGACCCACCACTTTGCCACCGTGAACATTATTCTTTTCAATCCCTCGTTTTGCTATCCCCACTTCTCATTGTGTGGCAAAGGTGTAAAGCGCCATGGAAGCAGACATTAAGGCGATTAATTGGGAGCTCCGGCGGTACAGTAGCACACGGCGAGATCTCATCTTAATTGAATGTCGCTCTCATCACTAATCCTGCCGCTTTGAACGTCCCCCACCCCACCATTACCCCCATCTTGAAATCCTCCATGACAAAAGCCTCTGTATGTAATCGCTGTGTATCACTCACTCCACACCACCCTCACAGAGGAGAGAAAAAGCTCCTTTTTGTCTGTCATTTGGGTGTTGAAGAGGGTGGTCTGTCTCCTCCCTGCAAACTTGTTAAAATCCATTGCTGAGGGCCATTAGTGGCGGGAGCAGGGGTCGCACAACAGAGCCACGGGGTCTCAGCCACCCTAGGGACGCAATGTGCCCTCAAGCAAAGAGCATTTTGAATTTATACCACCACTGAGCCTCAGGTGCCACATCAGCAGTTGGTGGAGTCAGTACTCAATACTCTACACTTCATGTATAAGACCAATTTTATGTTTTTGCATTCAATAGTTATGTACTGTAATTTTCAGACTGCAAGCCGCTACTTTATGCCCATGCTTTGAACACTGCAACTTTGAATGTGACAGTTAATTTATTTTTTACTAAGAGGCTTTATGCTGCCAATACATTTTCAGAGGAAAAATGATTGTCAAAACAACGTATTTGCAATCACTCAATATCATTGGGAATTTTGTATTTGAAGTGGCCCTCAGAGTTTTCAGTAGTGGGGTTTAGATAACAAAATCCTTTTCAAAAATTGGCCACACGCTAAGAGCAAATATTACTATTGCTACCAGTGGGTGCTGTCAAATAATCCACAATCACGGGTTCAAAAGGAAGCCCTGGTGTGATGATGAGGATGGGTCAAGCTCATTGGCAAATTTGCCTTGTGACATAAGCATTAATGAGAGCGATCAAAAAAGTGTGCAGCAAAGGAATTCTGGGGCAGTGTTAGGTTTAGTGCACAGGAGGAGAAAGATATCGATCCATTACATTTCTGGTAGGCGACTGTATGTAACAAGCTATGTTTTGGCATCGTTGGGCTAAAAGCATATACCTGTGTTTTTCTTTGCAAATATCACATGTTGTAACATGGAGACCTGCATCTAATGAAGTGAAGCATAAAATATACAGTGTGCCCATGTTTTATCAATGACTAAATTTAGCTGTTACAGCTTTAAATCAGGTGCGCTTTGTCATTTGGAAATTTCCGTCATAAGTTAGATGGCATGCCTGCAAAAACTATAATGGCCTTTTGCAGCAGTTGTTGTTTGATGTAATGTAAAGCTGTTTGTGCAATATGGAGCTGGTGAATATACATTTGTGCCCTCTCATCAAATAATTATTATTTTGTCTATTTTCAGCACTTCGCTGTTTAAGATCATCAAAGACAGTATATAGATACGGATATGTTGCGTGGGGTCAGGCTTGTGGTCAATGTGGTGCCTCTTGTCTCTGAGTGTTGCAATCCATTCCTTTTTGTTTGCTCTCCATTTTGCCACGCTCTAATGACAGTTTCCTTCCCCTCTGCTGTTAATAATTTGTAACTTCATCTCACCATTGGCTGCCGTTGAAGTCTCTACAGTCATTTTCCTAACATTAACAACCAGAGAGAGTGGTTGGAAAAGAGGGAGAAAGTAGAGCCTGGGGACAAAGAGGGTGGGAGAAGGAAGGGATTGAGAGATTAAATGTAAAGAATCAGCATTGAGCGACAGAAGCGTGTATACCTCAGGGATGGCTTATCACTTTTAAATGCTCTTCTGTGCCTCCCCCACCCTTCCTCTCCACCGTCCTCTAGCAGGAAGTAAGAAAAGGTTATTATGTTTCCGTTAAAGATGGCTCGCTTTCCATCTGTGCCTTTCATTTCAAAATGGAATAACCTCTCCACAGTACTATATTATTTTACACTCTGCTCCTTCATCTCCCTTTTCAGTACAAAACACCTGCTTCTCTCTGGTTCATGTTGTTTTTTGTTTTTTCTAAACCTAGCCACGTTCACTTCCTTTCAATCCCAATATTTTTGGTTTGTCCGAACATATGAGATCAGTTCGTTCAATTGACTTGGAGCTCAAGCTTCAGTGATCATACACAGCCGTAGTTATTAAAAGTGGGCAAAGAAGCTTTAATCTTTCTAAATGTCATTCATACACAGGGGCTTCCGCCGTCCGTCTTTCTTTCTCTTTTAGAAAGGTGAAGATGCCGGAAGTCTGGTGTTGGAGGATGGCAGGGAGCAGCTCATGTATGAAATCCCACTCAACGAGACGGGTTCTGCCGGTCTTGGTGTCAGCTTGAAGGGCAACAAGTCTCGAGAGACTGGCGAGGACTTGGGCATTTTCATCAAGTCCATCATCCATGGAGGTGCTGCCTACAAGGTACAACATCTGTTTTTACTGACCAACTAAAGTCAAATTTTCAACCACATTTTTCACTTGTCACGTGATTACATACACAAAGGGAGTAGTGCATGTAGAGAAATAGGATTTCAAGGTGTCAATATTCACAAGGTCTAACTAAAGGCCGTATCTCAATGAGTGGCAAAGGTTTGCAACTGTGTGTACACCTAGCGAATCCTGTTTTTTCGATACGTGCAATTAAATGAATTGCATATTTAATGTCGTATTTTGTCTGTAATCAATCAGTAGAAAACGGTACATCTACATGGAGAATACAAGGCATGAAAAAACCTCTTGATGGATTGATGTTCATTCATCCTACCCTTGCCATTATTCTTGCCATTGTTCATTCATTTGTCTGGCTTTTGCCATTTTCTCTTTTCCTCATGTCTTTTCCTGTTATCTGCTCCTTTCCCACCCGCCGACTCTTTGTCTTTCTTCCTGTCTTTCACCGACGCCACTGCTCCTCCCGTATGCAGGGCATCCCTTGTGCAGACCCTTGACCCCCATTGACCTCAAGTGGCCTCGTCTCATCAACTCTGCAGCCATCTTATCTTGATCACTCAGCACTCCTAGTTGTGAGTGCCAACACAAGGCAAAAAAAACCACCACCACCCATTTCAGCAGTTTGGAAATTCCATCACTTGGCCTCCATTTCTTTTTCCCCCTTGTTTAACATGTCAGCCCCTAGTGCCCCTCTTTGCTGCTCTCAGATCTGTAGCACATGACGAGCAAGCACATTGAGAGGATTGTGGCATTGAAGATAAATGGGTGGTCTGGGATCTGAGAACCTAGACAGGAGCTCCCTAAAGTCACTTCAGAAGTATATTTTCTGACAGCTGCTTGTGCAGATTGCACTCAGATAGAATGGGCCAATAACAAACCTGCAAAGCAGGTTTCTGGGACAAGATACCACACAAGCGCAAGAAAACCGGGGGAAAAAGAAGACAGTAGTGAGGAAGTAGTGTAATAAGCAGTGTCACACAACAGAAAAGATGGAAAAGATCTAGAAGATGCAACGTGGGAGAAAATAATGAAACATGGAACGACTCATTGGGTCATAATACCCGAGGGCTTGCGTGTCTCTTCCTCAGTATTGATGCATGCTAATGAAAAGCAGCACAGGCACTCATTGAGACTTTACGGCGGCAGGCCGGGCGGAGGAGGGGAGGCTATGTTCCACCGAGAAATGTCATGCTAACCGTCACTCAGCAGGCAGATGGGAGGAGATGAAAAAAAAAAAGACTCATGGTGAGAACTAACCTATTTCTCTGAAACTCATTTGAAAATAGTTTTTCCACTTTATTTCTGATCCACATCTTAATGACTACCTATTGGAGAGCACAAGAAAATGTAGGCTCGATTTGCAAAACTCCCACCTAATCTTTGTATATTCCCAAGTAAATTTTAAGTGACACATCCAATATGGCTTTGTTCTTACGTTCAATGCACACGTGAAACAACCTTCATGTGCCCACAGCCAAATTGCATGGACAGGGAAAAAACTCCCCAAGTACAGGGACAACATAAAAATGAACAAAAATACATAAATAATACAAATATGAAACGTTTTGTTGAGTTGGCCTATACTGACTCTTTATTTATACTCTACTGCCACGCCTTCAATTATTTTAATTATTTCCTGACAAAAATAACAATAGCGTTCATTTATATCACTCATTTCAAGGGACCAAAGGAAGCTTGTGTTCTTGCTAATAATCGACACATTTGTTTTTTTCCGCTTCTTTTTTTTCATGGGTTTTATGCCAAGACTGGTCAAACCCATGAATTAAAAACAACTACACCATATGATTTTTAGTACCTAGAAGACAAGTTTTATTTCTGTGTGTGTGATTTGATTGCCCAATCCATGTCCTCTCGGAACAAAAAAAACAACAACAATGACAACAAAAAGAACATATTTTTTTTTCATTTGAAGATCCACTGTGCTCAGCAGTCAAAGGCAAAAAAAAGACCGGCTGCAATTGGCAAATATCTAATGTAGCAAATTTAATCCATTTCTAATTGTTTAGGCTTTCACTGTACCACATTTCTGGGTTGCACTTTTTTAGTAGGTTGGCTTGTCGTAAGGCTTCTACTCAGGTGCGATTTTGACAGAATGAAATTAGAGCTCAGGCTGGCACCCAAAATTTCCGTTCAGTAATTGTGTTTAATTTCTTTTGACTGTTGGCAAATGTATTTGGTGCATTGCCACCTGTGGCTACAAGAATTTGCCAACCTCCAAACGAAAAAAGAAGAAAAAGATTAAACAAAAAAGTAGTCATAGTCATGGTAATTGCATGGTGTGATACATCGCTAGATTTAGCATTGTGTTTTCTTACTCCACAACAAGGATTTGTAGCAGCAACAGGCACAATAACTGACCAGGATTTTACCTACTTTTCAGATTTGATTCTAGTTAAAATAAGCCATTTAAAACTAAAAAGAAAAAGGTTTCCATTGATAGAAGTGGAAGTTTTGAATCCAATTTAGGGATGTTATGATATCCAAACATCATAGTATAATATATCTTTATTGTAGAGAGTTTGACAATATCATAAAACTCACAATACTGTATAGAAACTCACAATATTGTAAAAAAAAAAAAAATAATAAATCTTAAGATTGTGTTCTTGCTTATAAAAGCAGTGACAAGAAATAAATAGGCTTTGCCAGTCATTTTAATGTCATGTGTTCCTATAGCTGGAATTATTGATTATTTTTATTAATAATGACGGGGGGATGATGTGACTGAAGGGTTCCTAGGTTGCGACTGGAGGACCGAGGACGTACCAGCAAAATAGTGTTTAGTGCCTGTCTCTGGCTTTGGATATTGTTGGCGATATGACAATTTTAATCACTTTAATCAGTTGTTGTTACATCACTAATCCAAACAGATTCCGTTGGTTGCCGTCGGAAAATTGCTGCCGTTCGTAAATTCACTCTGACACTATAATACCACTCTGCGAGTATGTTTGATCGGACAGCTAATGTGCTCCCCTCCCATTTATTCCTGAATGCAGCCCATTTTACGCAACAATCAGCAGTTTCTGCTTGAACTGTTTCCACCTGTACTGCCTGATACACTGGGCTGGCTTTGACACTCTTTTTTGGGGTCCTCTGAATAACAAACAGCACATTTAAACAGCTCTGTGAATTTTCGAACGGTCGGAGTGAAGCAGTGTGCGCTCAGAGAGTGTGCTTTTCGCGGCGAGTCGGACCTCTACTGTTCTAGTTCTCTATAATGTGTAAAATACATTTCTCCAAAAAGATGTTGCCAATACTCCATAGCGACTTAAAGTCCCAAAAATCTGTTTATATTTAGAGTGGGTGTTTATTAAATGTGTTTTTTTTTTTTGTTTTTTTTAAGTCATACGAAAATCACGTGGTTCCATTTTTGTAGTGCATCTACCATTAGCTTGCATTTGACATAATTTCCTTGATGTAATTTCCTTCAAATCAAGGTGCAAGTCGGCCAATGTTTAGATGGTTGATGACTGAATCGATCTATTGCCTGTGCTTCAACCACAGCGAGTCGTATCACTCGTTACCCATTTTACTGGAGAAGTAAAACAAGACGGAACTGGCCAGGTTCCAAATTCTCATTTTCCTCATTGGGAATTGACAGTAAGCTACCACTGATTTCCACCTGAAGAACTTCAACCTCTATAATAGTCCTACAGTGTGGTAGGAGGCGCTGAAGCCGACTTTTTCTTGAACATGATCTGTCACTATGCGAGTGCGCAGGACTCTCAAACCGGGGTCTTGGATTTCTATGTTTATTCGCAGTTTAAACAGAGTTAATATTGTAAATATTAGTCTTGTCTTTGGTTAATACGCTTGCCTTTTGCCTCACCAATTTTGTCTGTGCTTTAAACATTCCCTCCTTCCTCCCTGAGCTGTACTCTAGACATCTGAGCCCAAGTGTAAATTTAGAAATATGCCCATAGTATATTTCATTCTTTTTAATTATTATAACATCTGTTTACTAATTCCATGAGTGTTACATTTAGAACACCTTAATCAAAGGTATGGGGGGGATAAAAGCATTTACATTTAATGAAGTGGGGTCAAAGGTGAGCACTGGCCATAATAGAGTATTCATAACATCACACTTTATTGTCCTTTTATTCATTTTTCTCCGTGCATTGCCTTCCTTATGACACTCCTAAAACGTCTCGGGTCATCTCCTCCCTCACTTTCTTTTCCTCGCCTTCTCCAAGGCACCGCTCTGCATTGGCTCTCCACAAGTGACTGCTTTGTAAAACACTTAAACATGATCTAGTGCCCACATAGGCTATTCCATTAGCAACACTATATATTTATCATGACGCTCTGGCTCTCACACTATTACTTACTCCACAATTATCTTGCCTTCACCTTTTTGTAAGCCTCTCCCTTTGTTTTGATTCTGCACCCTGTGTGTTTTTCATTTGACGTGTTATTAATGTCAGCTGGGCAGCTTTCCTCTTAACATCACCACCAACTTCTTCCCACAGGACGGCCGGCTGAGAGTAAACGACCAGATGATTGCAGTCAATGGCGAAGCGCTGCTTGGACGTTCCAACCATGCTGCAATGGAGACACTGAGGCGCTCCATGTCGTCGGAAGGCAACACCAGGGGCACCATCCAGCTTTTGGTGCTGCGAGCATCCAGAGTGGAGGTGATTGTCTTGTATGATTGCATGCTATTAGCTCAGCAATGTTTAAGAACAACAACTTATTTTCTTTCTCTTTCCTTCCCAAATGGTAATTTTCTGAACATTGAATTGAGGTAGGTGACATGAGTAACAAGCGTTGCGCACGTGTTTCTGTTCTTTTCGGGGTGGGGGTTATTCAATGATCTAATATAGTAAAATACAAAATAAAAAAATAAAAGGAACCCTGTTCACTACTGTATGTAAAGATATTGAATACGCACTCATGTACAATACAATACAAATTTATTTATCTAGCGCATTTCACTACAGCTGGTGCTGTAACAAAGTGCTTTCCTTATGGTGTAATATAAATTAGGCGGGAAAACAGACACTCTCATGTTGAGTCGAATGTGTCTACTAACGAGTTTTAAAAGTGTGCTTAGAAGGGGCCCTGCCTAACATTCAATGGGAGGCCATTCATAGGGGAGGACTGGCAACAGAATAGCACAATCCCGCCTGAGGCTGTGCCTCGTCCTCAGCACCCCCAGAAGCATTTGGAGCCCAGACCTGAGCTAAAGGGCAGGTGCGTAGGGGTGGAGGAGCTCAGAGATTTACACTGGGGCAAGGCCATTTAAAGATTTGATGACAAACAGAAGTATATTAAAGCGATCTCTGAATGCACTGGGAACCACTGAAGAGAGGCTAAGATTGGGGTTATGTGGTCCGTCTAACGAGCTCCAGTTTAAAGACGAGCAGCAGCACTTTGCATCTGTTAGAGGCGCTTGAGGGAGGACTGGCTGACTCCAAAGTAAAGTGCATTCCAATAAGCCAATTAATTAAATGACACAGTTATAAACAATCAATATAATTTAATATAATCAATATAAGCCCAACAGAAGAGCTTTCATAAGCAAATAATGGGTTCATAGCTTATATGGTATTGTCACTCTTGCTTAAGACATTCATATATTATTTTGGCGCTTTTCTTCTTATCCAACAGAATGAGGACCAACTTTGAACTGTTTCCAATATATTCCCGCCCTTTCCGCTGACATACTAATGCAACTGCACTTATAAATAAAACCCAATTTGTGCAACACAGCTGGCATGAATGATCTTAAGGCTTTGTGAGTGTTTTTACAATGAATTAATAGCCTTGTTGGGGACCTTGTTTGGAAAGTTGGGAAAACCCCCAGTCAAAACACCAAAGTTTGATGATCAATTTTCTTGAAGAGGAAGGGTGTGAGTTTTTTTTTTTTTATTGCTCTGTACAGCTTGAATTTAAATGTATTTTTCCTCATGTGCATATGCTTTTCTTTCTCTTGCAGGGGCAGTCCAATGCCATAAATGCTGCCATCAACCGAGCCGCTCCTCATCAATCTTCCAACAATCAGGTACAAGCGGCCAGCATCAGCCACCCGCCTCTTCCTCAGCGTTCCTCCTCCCTCCTACCATCACTATGGAGGCGAGCGTCTGAGCCACTACCTCACGGCCACCGGCAGTACTGCACACAAAGGCCAGGGGAGACACATATCACCCACGGCTTGAACCATAGGGAGAGACGCAGTTGTTACACATTTGGTCTCGCGCACGCTGATTTTGAATACCGTGACGAGGCCAGCGGTTTCGCGTCCAACCACGACATTGCCTCTCATGGCCTCACGCCAAGAAGCTTTACGAGAACTGCAGAAGTAATGAGGAACACGGAGTACAGCTGCACGCATAGACACACACACGTGCAACCAGAATTCGCACTCGATTACATGCACGGTCGGAATGCCCCCCACAGTCACACTCGGGCCCACCCTGATGACAGCTTGAAGAGGAACGCATACACAGATGATATCAGGACAATGGCCGGCCAGATGTATGGCGACCCACCCACCCACGGCAGTGAAACAAGCACACAGAGATACAGAAACACACACTTGCATTGCTACGCATATGACCACGCTCTCACTCGACACCATCACCTATGGCTTTCTGGCGGACTCTGACATCCGTGCATGCATGTGTGGAGACGTGTAGAAGGCATTAGCCATAAACAAGCTTGCATAACCACTTATTGGCTTTGCTATGCAACTCCTCTCCTGTCCACTTGTTTTAATGCATGGAAATCTTTGCTAATTCTAATCACCTCCGCGTAGCTTGTTAGCCACTTTCTCTTCATTTCTTTCTCGGGTGAAATCACGCCTTCCATTTATTTCTTTATTCCCACACCAAAATGTACTCTGTTTTCTATTCCGCCTGCCTGACCTTCCTCTTTTAATAAAAGGTAATTCAAAGCCTCCTGCATGCTGGTTTATGTTTCCCTGGATTTTCAGATGTAATCTCGCTATTTGCACTTTTTGCTGATTAAATGATTTTCTGTTCTTTCTCCCAACCATTTCTTTCCTTTCCCTTGGTATGCACACACAACGGTGGGCACTAGATTGATTGTTTAATTTGACAGATTGCGTCAACTATTGGTGGGCATGTTGCTCGTGATCTACAAATCGATTGCAGTAAATTGGCACCAAGTGTAAATTCGTGGAAACTGTCGTATTAAAATGAGGGGTTCACATTTTGGGTAGTTTTCAGCACCAGGGAAAATTTAGTAGACCCTTGCGAGTGGAAGAGGCAAACTAAACCCGGATATTTTGTGTGCTAAATTGTAGGTAGCATATTCATTTATACGCATCTACTCCACCAAGTATTTTGCACATTTGTGTAGAAATATGTCAAATAAATAGCTCAGCTATTTTGCCTTTTTACCCTTTTGACATACCCATCTGGATTTCCCGTTTGGCTAATCTGAGTTTTTTTTGCATACTCAAACCATTAAGCCTTCAGAGTAAACCTTTGCGACCCAACAACGCTGCAAAAGAAGGGGGACTGTGCACAATGTTGCTGTAAAACACTGAAGTCTGAAAAAACAAATGACATCTCTATTTTCACCTCTCCATTATCTGTCACGTGACTTTTTTGTCCAATAAAACTAATGTTGAACTGTTTGCCCAAAATTCTAAACGTTATATTCTACATGGCGGCACGGTGGATGACTGGTCAGCACGATGGCCTCAAAGTGAGAGACAGCACCTGTCGTGGGTTCGATCCCGGCTCCGGCCATCCTGTGTGGAGTTTGCATGTTCTCCCCGTACCTGCGTGGGTTTCCTCCGGGTACTCCGGTTTCCTCCCACATTCCAAAAACATGCATGGCAGGCCGATTGGACACTCTGAATTGCCCCTAGGTATGAGTGTGAGCGCGGATGGTTGTTCGTCTCTTTGTGCCCTGCAATTGGCTGGTAACCAATTCAGGGTGTCCCCCGCCTACTGCCCGAAGATAGCTGGGATAGGGTCCAGCGCCCCCCGCGACCCTTGTGAGGAGAAGCGGTATTGAAAATGGATGGATGGATATATTCTACACAAACTAAAAATAATACCATACCCACAGTGAAGCCTGGTGGTGTTAGATTCCCTGTGACTTTTTTTTCCTCAGCTGTAACTGGGGGGCCTTTGGCAAGGTGGAGGGAGTAATGAACAGTTTGAAATTAGCCATCAGCATTAACACAAATCCTTTAGGCTTCTGTTAGAAAGCAAAAAAAAAAAATGTTAGTAAAAGTGTACAAGAACAGCGGAGGTTTATTTTAGGTCAACCATAGAGAAGAGGGTGTGCATACTTGTGCAACCACATTATCGCAGTTGTTTATTTTCACTTCCCCTCTTTAAAAACACACTTGATGTGCATCGGTTATAGGTCACATTAATTGTGGAAGAGGTTTGGCAATTATTTATCTTGGTCTCTTTTGTTATAATCGCAAAAGCCTGGCATTTAAGAAGGGGTGTGTAGAATTTTTATATCCAGTTTAAGCCTCCAGAAGCCTGTTGTAGAAATGTGGATGTAGGTTGCAGCCAGCCTAATAGATGGAGCCCCTCCTGTTTACGTGTTGTGGTGGAAATGAGACACACGGTGAAGACGACGGGCTGTCTGCTTCGCCTCGGGCTATCTGTTTGCGGGGAGCGAGCGAGTGATGATTAAGGCGTCAGTGGTACTGTCACAAATTTCCCACCAATCTGAAAAGGGATTGACAGCAGATACAGTCATTAATAATGATACCCTTGGGACCCTAGTGATAGGAAAACGTTTCATTATGATACGGCTTGTTCTGTACTATTTGTGACAGCTGTGCATCCATTTGTCCAGGAGAATCTTATTTAATCCTCCATCAATCCCCTATCTCCATCTTCAGAAGGTGGGAGGTTCCTTTGTTGTGATGGGGGTCTACCGGATAGTGTGATTGCATTCATTCTGTGGGAAAAAGAATCTTAATTGCTTTATGTTGTGTAGATAGAGCAGGGACCAGGAAGATTAAGGCCCTAGCAGAAATGCTTATTGTCAGACTTTGAATTAAGTGCAGGTACATGTTTATTACCTCCGCCAAAGGCTGGATTTGTTCAACACCCATTGGTGTGGCCTTGTTTGAGACAATGCACCAGTGTTCACTTTTTGAAATACTGTTTCTAACTGGATTTTCATGATGGGCAGGTTTAGTGACAAGTCCACACTTCGAGGACATAAAAATCCCAAACTTAACAAGGGCTAAACATTGAAGTGTATCTGATGTGTTTTAATTCATGTATGGTCATAGGTTTCTGCTTATGTACATTGTAGTGCTGTGGGCTCCTTCCCATATTCTGACCAGGCTGTTTCTATTGCTACACTATGAGAGCCTCACATTTGTCTGCTTTTTCAGTAAATATATCACAAATGTCTTCCAAAATTACAATTGATGTGGCTTTTTTTTTGTTACCTAAATCGTCTAAATCTCCATATAAATTAAAAAAAAATAAAAATAAAATAAAACTTCCAATGTCACCAAATCACAATTGGTCGGCTGCTATTCAGTATTATTTTCCATTGCACTAACTATTCTCTTATTTATCTAATTTATATATTTTATTATTGTTGTATTGCACTGGAGAGGGGAGCTCTCTAATCTCGTTGCACACTTGAGTACACTGACAATAAAGGGATTTCTGATTTCTGATTCTGATTTCCTCTGAAAAGCAGTAAAATGAATGCAACTATCACCAAATGTTTAAGTGCACCCCTGGATAAAAGAAAGAAATGTGAACTTAAGATTCCCTTCAATCATCACATATGTTGACTGATTAACATTATTTTCATATATTCAATCATCAGCTGAGATACACTCAACAAAAAGAATAAACATCAGCAGTCCAATTCAACTGGGTAATAAAATGAGGAACTCTAATCTTGTGATGTTTTAGTCAACATCGTACATTTTTCATACGTTACATTTGGTTTGCATGCAGCACATGAGCCTTTAATATCCATGTTTGTCATCTTAAGTTATCTTCTTTGTACTTTCTTTTCCAGGAACCTCAGCGCCACCGAGCCTACCAAGGGGCTTCTCGACCCGCAGAGCTCAATGGCAGCAGTCTCACTGACAAGTATTCGTATGGCAGCGGCGGCAGTGGTGAGTGCACGCTTGACATTGCTGCACCATAAAAATATTGGACCATTTTAACTGTCACAACACTGAGTGTTTGTGTGCTCCCGTTATCTGCAACTGAGTGTGCACAGCATGTTTGTCAGAGTGCGTTAGTGAGGGCTTTTGACAGTGTTCTTTTTTGTTTTTTTGTTTCTTTTTTTAAACGCCACTTGAGCAGCCATCCAAACGTTTTCATGCCCTACATTAGGATCTGTCAACCATTAATTTTCAATCCTGCTTCTCCAGATCAGGGTCACAGGGGAGGTGGAGCCTCTCACAGCTTTACTTTGTGCAAGAGACGCGGTACAAGCTGAACTGATCTCCTGTCAATCACTGAACAGACAAGCATTCACATTCAAATTCTACCCGTTTATTAACTAATTAAGCCAACACACTGTATATATTTTTGGACTACGAGAAGAAGCTGGAGTACCTGTAAAAAACCCACAGAAGGACAGCTAGAACATGTCAACTTCACACTCAAAAGCCCAAGCAGAAATTTCAAAGCCATTGCCATTGTGTTATTTCTGGATCCTGCATTAACTTTGCGTGTCGAAAAGCTCTGACCTTGGAATCATTATGTCGATATAATTGCTTGATTTGCATAAATAGTTATGTGCTGCAAATGTGTCATTGAGGAAAAACAACAACCAAAGAGACTGACAGAATGATTTGTGTTCATTCTTTATTTGGCATGCTCCTTATATCCTCCTGTCTGCTGGAAGCTGGAGATCCTCTTCTTATTGTCAGTTCTCCATCAGATTATGCCAGCAGTTGTATTGAAAGTCATTTTGTACACAGGGGGGTTGAACAACAAAGGATTTACAACAGGGATGTGAAGGCCTTATTTTTCTGTCTGGGGGTTACAATTTATGGAAATGTTGAAAGATGAAAGACCTTTGAGTAATAATTCCGCATGGAAATGATTCTTTAGTGTGTTTTAGGTTTGAGAAGTCCTTTTATGTCTTTGTTTTTAATTTCTTTGTAAATGTACAATGACGATTTGTGTACTTATTACAAGTATAACTCTAATAGAAAATGTGCACGAGCCAGCAAGCATCGGCAAAAAACTAAAATATTGGCTGTATTTCTCTTTAGCATTGTATCCTATTGCAACCACCAATGGCAACCATGGTCTCTATGGCAACAGTCAGGAAGACTCCAAGGAAGGCTTCCCCCAGCCATCTTTGCGGGGAACAATGGAGGAGATGACGAGGGACCCAGCTCTCACTTCCTCTCGTTCCAGGTGTCCCCACACATCACACTGCTCAGTCATCAGACAATTAAATCACACGGAAGGCCTGAAACATGTGTATCTTTGTGAATATGTACGGTATATATTTCCGGGGTCACCTACAACATGACTCTGAACTCACACAGCAGCACCTTGTGGAAAGTCAGAAAAATATTAGCCACGGCCACTAGTTTCACCTACTAATTGGCGTTGTTGATATTCCTTTAGTTTGGTAATTAAAAAGATCATGTGGACGAGGGGATGCTTTGCATTAATCTATATTCTCTGATAAAGAATAGCTCACCAAATATTTCCAAAAGACTGGAATAATCAATTGAATAATCGGTAGGCTAATCGATCTTTGTGCCAGCCTAATAATTGCCTTGCTCTGGTGTTATGACATGGGCATGTGAACGATTGTGCATCTAGGACAGAGGTATTCAATTAAAAGTCACGGAGGTCCACGACGAAAATTTCTTCCAATTAGAATTAGAATTAGAAATCCCTTTATTGTCATTGTACTCAAGAGTGCAACGAGATTAGAGAAGGTTTTAATTCAATTAAAAGGTCCGAACCAAAGTCCAACTTCCCTTAATGCCTAGGCTATGTTCACATCTTTATATAGTTTCAATATTTAGTCATTTTCAACAGAGCGCACTTATATACTAAATATTTAGCAATGTTCCCATTAAACACCTTTGCCAGTCAAACAAATATAAGGCATTTATTTCACATTCAAGAAAATGTGGCTCCAGGAATTTAAGGGTGCCACTTCAAGAAAAAAACTGTAAAATATCTCCTGCAGAAATATATCAAGTGCTAAGCATTGAGTTAATATCTTTTACCTTTTTTTTTAAATCAAAGAGTTATCAGCCTAAAAAAAACGGAAAGCCTAATTATCCAAGTAAACCAGGTCAACATGTTCAGTACAGAATCAATAAAAATGGCTGTCCTCATGAAAAACTAATTCAAAATGAACTTTGACACCACTTTTTCTTTTGAATATTTTTTTAACTTCTCTTAATGAGAAAAATGAGTTTGTGACTGCCCTGCCAGTGACTTAATTCTGGGTTGGAACGGAGTCAGGGCCATTGGGATTTGGTAGATTATTTCACACATCTGGGCTTTGTGTTTTCCTTTAAATAATGTTTATGCAACAGCATTTAAGCACTCCTTCACAACTTCCCCATCACTTGAACGTTTTTTTATGTTTCCCCAAAATCCATGATACTTTTACTGAATATTTGTTTGCATGCCGCTGGGATGTAAACGAAAATGTAAAAATCTGTTTTACTGCACTCGAAGTTCGATGTTTTTGCATGCGCTCACCTCAAACGTCAGCGGATAACTGTGCACAAAAGGGCGGTGCTTTGTTTCGGAGTGGCGCTTCGCAATGTTGCGACGGTTTCGGAGCATATGATGCACACTGGTTTTGAATCGGCTGCAGCCAGATCGAAACTAAATTTCTCCGTCCATTCATTTAAAACAAGACGCATCGACCTCGCTAACTTTTTAGCAAGGCATACTGTCAGCAGCACTCATTTCCGGTCTGCTGCGCAATTGGCAGTGGATCGTAAACAAAATATTTGATTGGCTCAAATCAGTGACGCCTTTTCCGTATTTACTAGAATTGCAGCGCCAACGTTTGCGAATGCGCCCTGAAAAAAATTCATCGTGGAGCGGTCATGGGTCCGGTCCGAACCATTGCGCGGTCCGAATTCGGACAGCGGTCCACCATTTGGTGATGCCTGGTCTAGGATATGTTTAGAATAGTCAGAAATACATAGAAAGACAGTGTATTATTTTTTTTAGTCCAAGTGGTGAAGAATTTTATATTCTTCTGATTTCTTGGCTGAGAGCAGCCTTGGCCTCTGGCTGTTGTCATCTTGAGAAAGTTGAGTTTTGAAGACGGGTGTCTCTTTTGTAGAGAGCGCCTCATGAATGCCCAAAAGCCCGACCACAAGGACAGCATACCGCAAAATCGAGAATCCAAAAGCATGGACCTAGGTGAGCTCACACACCAGAACCTCTTATCAGTAGACTTCTTTGTCAGGATATGTTCTCATCCCCTATCGTTGAGGGATCTAACCTTTTGCATGCATGTAAATGGGAGGCACACGGTATTTGTATGTGAATGCGTGAAAAAACTAAGGTTAGTTCCTTATATTAACCTTTAATGGCCCTTGCTAGATTTTTTTTACACTTTTGTTGTGTTCACCAAGCCCCTGTTAAATTCATTTTCATTCCACATTGATTCACTTTCGCCCTTTTTTTCCCTCTTCAGCCCTTGCTAGATGTGAAAGCCGCTCCTCTGTCACTATCTCATATTACTGTGTTTTCCAATCCTGGTTCATTAGGTTCTGCGGATTGGCTTTCTTCCCTCAGCACACGCCTCTGCCACCAAATCTTGATTGCCTTTCATTCTGGACAAGGGTGGCCTTCCCACTCTCTCCCCCTTCTTCTCTCTCAATGTTTGGCCATTCTCAATTTGTTTGTGTTTCCTCAATGTCCTCTATCCACTTCTGTTCATCTCTATTGCATCTCGGCTGAAGCAGGAATGTACCGCCGCTTGTGAGCAGCGCACCTCTCAGGCTTTTCAGTCTCATGTGAATGGCTTTATTCGCAGTCTAGTGTAGGTTAACTTTTATTAAATGGTACTTGCCCGAAACGGGTGAACTCCCTCTGTTGACCTTGAATGCCTTAAGCTTCAAGTGTATTGACCAGAGCTTAAGTACATACTTATGAAAGCACACTCGCACACCTGCACACACGCACGCACACGCAAACACACAATGATGACTAGTGCAATTTCTGACCCTGTTTTTACAAGCTGCTGTTCATCGTCTGATGTAGAAAGGATATGCAGAGACACTCATATATTGTAAATATTTGTATGTACTACGTAAACCGGAGATGAAAGGAGCATTTTTATTTCTAAACTTGCACTATGGTACAAAGAATCAAATTTCTTGTATCATTTCTGGATATGGGAAATCATAAAGAATACAAAATCCAAATCTGGCATTTGTTTTTACATCAAAATACTTTTGACATAAATGATCATTTGGCCTATATTTCAACCTTGAAATTCACGAGAAGGGGCACTCAGCATGACTTAAATACAAAAATATATAGCCCTAAATGTCAACTCTTAACAAGGAGGGGTTTTCTTTTTCATTTTCAGTCAAATTCAAATTGATGATTGTCATACGGGGTACCCATTTCTTCAGAGATGTCAAACACATAGTATCCAAGCTGATGAACTCATGGAAATAGCAACAACAAAGCACTAAAATAATTCACAACAGTCCAAATTCATGGAAACTGGTTTAGTGTCATGTTGTACTAGTAGTATTAGTAGTAGTACAGAGCAGTTAGAAATCTTGGCCAGATCATTTTGAGAAAGGCTGTTGTTTCTTGTTGAAGATGATTTCAAAAGAGCATGAACCTTCTATAGTCACCAACTTCCTGGAGACCTCCAGCACCAGACCAATTCATGGGAGGTTATCGTAGATGCGGCACGCAAAGTTCAGTGGTCTGATCACAAGTGCACAACAGCAGTGCATTCATGCTCAGCACTCGAGGGTCCTTGAATATGTTGAACTGCAACCAAGTCAGGAGGGTTTGCTTGTTGACTGAAGGTGTAGACATACATCGGTGTCAGGGAGACACAAAACGATAGTGTGATGTTCCTGTTGATGGTCAGGGCAAGGTTGAATCTGGGTTTCAGTTTATTCTCACAACAAGCCACAGGAAGAAGTGGATGTAAGATGTTCTCAGTGCTGGAGTCAAACATGGCAAGAGATGCAAGGATATGTCCATTAAACCCTCTGTAGGCATTAGCTGCTAAACAGGAAGGTGGGCTGCATAGACTTGTAGCCACATATTGTCCATGTGTTGAGGTATATTTTCCTGGAAAACAACATAGTTACTGAAATGAGGAACTAGGAAATAGCTAAACTACACTACCTAAGCAGTCGGAGCTCAGAGTTATCAATTAGAGAACATGGGCCCCCGTTGGTACGTTTTACACAGAACTGACGAGGGTTGCAAGGTAGGCCTATACGCTATCCTAATTTACTCAAATATGAAAAAGAAAACCCCTCCAGTTTTCTCATGTGTCGTAGTTGACATGTAGGGCTGCATTTTTTGAAGTTGTTATTGAGGTTGGGTGTGTGCCTTATTGTGAATTTCAAAGTCAAAATGTCAGTCTAGAGGTCATTTATGCCAAAAGTATTCTGATTCAAAAACCTTTGAAACCAGACCAGAACTTGCTGAGAAAGGGCAACTTGAAATTTTCGTGAAAAAGTGAAATCATTACAATGGCATTATTTCAGCAACCGCTGATCCGATCGACATACAATTTGAAATTTTGCTTTCCCGTGCCATGAATTACCCCTACACCAAAATAAACTGAAATTGGAAGGGGTGGGCTTGCAAAACGCCGTTTTTTTCAGTATGATCTGAGGTGGAATGACTGATCTCTTGTTTCGCAGTAATCTACCCCTTGTGAAAATTATCCTCATCAAGAATTATTCGGATGATTTCAGAGTGAAAGCAACTCACTGATAAAGTCTTATTATCTCCTGTGGTGGTCCACATACAGTGGCTATCCATAATCAAGTTGGACTAAATCGGGTGCCGCTTAGCAGGTTGGCGATGGTTTCCTTTTTACTTGTGTTCATTTTTAATTCCTGCTAATGTCTCACTCATCCTATTTTATCTCAAAGTCAAAATGTCCTTTCATCTGCTTTTTTTTCTCTTGGGTTCCGTTTTCTGGGAGTCCTTTGGCACTAGCTTGAGCAGAAGCTTCTTGACTCACTGCAATTTGATGTTGGACACCAATTACATATACATGGACGGGTAAAAGAAATTCTCCGTCTCTCTCTCTGTATCTCTCTCTGTCTGTCTCTGTGTCTCTCTGTCTCTCTCTCTCTCTATCTCTCTCTGTCTCTCTGTTTCAGTGGCGGATGAAAGTAATGTAAGATCGCTGGCCGGACATAGAAAGGGTGAGTTATTACATTTGAAACCATGAACTGACTCATGACTGACTGTGTTACCTGTGGGATTGAGCTAAGATTCACTTAAATTTGGGTATGGGTTGAGGGGGACGAGGGTTGGGCGGTGTCACGCAATTCAGCCTGTTTATTTGGAAGGGTCTTGCATGCGTGAAAATTAATTTTGGTTCCTTTTTTTAAGTGTCGAAAGTACTTTACATCGGGTTGCTGGTATTGTATTTTTTTTTTTGTATTAGGAAAAACTGCAATAAAATACAACTTTATTTATATACCGCATTTTACAACAGCTGGAGCTGTAACAAAACACTTTACATATGGTGTAATATACATTAGCGGGACATTTTAAAACACATAAACAATAGGTGCCAGAAGAACAGCAACAGCTTCATGTTGAGTCAAAAGCTAAAGAATAAAAATGTGTCTTCAAGCGAGTTTTAAAAGTGTTCTTAGACGGGACTTGCCTAACAGTCAATGGGAGCCCATTCCATAGGGAACGACTGGCAATAGAAAAGGCACGATCCCCCCTGAAGCTGCGCTTAGTCCTCGGTACCTCCAGCAGCATTTGGTCCGCAGACTTGAGGCAGCGGGTAGGTGTGTAGTGGTGGAGGAGCTCAGGTATGCTGGGATGAGGCCATTTAAATATTTGAAGATAAACAGAAGTATCTTAAAGTGAACTCTAAAGTACACTGGAGCCAGTGAAGGGAAGCTAAGATTGGAGTGATGTGATCTGTCTTCCGAGCGCCAGTTAAAAGACGAGCAGCAGCATTTTGCACCAGATGGAGGCGCTTGAGGGAGGACTGGCTGACTCCGATGTCCAGTGCATTACAGTAATCTAGCCGATGTAACGAAGGCATGGATTACTGTTTCCAAGTGCTGCTGAGAAAGAAAAGGTTTTACCTTAGCCAGCTGCCTAAAATGAAAGAAGCAGGATCGAACAACAGCACTGGTTTGCCGATCTAATTTAAAATCATTGTACAGTTTAAAACCCAAGTTTGAGACTGTTCACCTTAGATAAGATGCCACGGGGCTGAGGTCAACAAGGTTAAAAGTGGAAAGGCCACTGGGACCAAACACCATAACTTCTGTCTTCTTTTCATTGAAATTCAAGAAATTAACATTTCTTATCGCAATATAATGATTCCGATAACTGTGGTCATTATGGACAGTATAGTTGTGACAAATGTTTTTTTTTATTTTTTTTTATAGTAGGGCTGACCTATTTATCATCTTGGGACTGACATCGCGATCTCAGAGAGTGCGATTTCGAGATTGTCAAAGCTGCATTTTTTTTAAAGAGCTCTTGCGCCCCATACTCACGAAGCAGGTCACACTAACCAACGCTGTACTGATTAAAAAGGTAAAAAATAAAAAGTCGCGCTGTCGCCCGTAGTGTCTGAAGAAATTTATTTTACCGCTGCTTGAATGCTTAGTCGCCAAGCTGTCTTGCATCGCAGCAGTACAGACTTTATTTGTACTATATGCTAATCCACAGCACCGCAAAAGCCACAAGCTGCATGATGCAGATCATCTCTTTTGTAGTGAAATACAATCTACCCCACAAACAAGTAGTGTTTTAACAGAAGTCTGGTAAGAACCGCGTTAGGGTGGAGAGCCAGCAGCTGTGAACAGAAATGTTATACTGCAACCATCACGAATTGAAACGTAAAATAAGACGACGGCTACGTTAGCAATTTAGCAGACACTCTCTGACCGGAACACGATAACGGCTGACGGCCTCATGACGAAAACCTTGAGATCTTAAACATGTATTAAATGATTATTACCTCATCAATAATATTTGCACTTAATATTAATATTTGCACCACTGAATTAAGAGTTTTGAGATCCACTCAAAAATAGGTCTCAAAACTATATATTTTAATCAATTTAGCTAGACAATGATTTTTTTCACATATAACATTTATGTACATAAGTACAAAATGTAAAACATTTGGGTGTTTTAAACAAATGCATTTTCATTTACACAATCACACATTCATACAAATGTATACTTGATGGCAAGTAGTTTTTAAAAACTTGAGAAAAAAACTGCTACCTCTTTAGTGTGCTTGCATTCATACAGTAATAGATTTATTGTTTTTTTTATTTTCCGTCATTTGTACATTGTGAAGAAAATCGCAAATAAAATCGAAATCGCAATATCTGTCAGAAAATCATAATACAAGTTTTTCCTAAAATCATTCAGCCCTATTTTATATGATTCAGCAGCTCCTTCTCTTCTGCGCTTCACATTTATATTATTTAATAATTAATCACTAAAATGTGGAAAAAAATGTTAGGATTATTTAATAATCTGCATTGCAAGGCATTTTAAACCTAATGCTAATATAATGTACTGTTTATTTCAAACTATCTCTTTTTTTTTTAGTTTGGCTAGTCCTGCGTTTTCTTCTCAAGTTTGACTTGTATATATTAAAATTTGAGCTCAGACTCGCACCCAAAAATGTTCCGGTTGCATTCAAAATTTCTGAACTACGGAAAGTTTTTCCTTTCAATTTAAAATGGCTTACTTTAACTAGAATCCTGCAGCTTAAGGTAGAATCCTGGTTGGTTATGGCATCATTTGGGTTGCTGTAAATCGTAAATCCTTGTTGTGGCGAAAACCACATGCTAAGATAGCGATACGGCAGTTACCATGACTCCTACTTTTTCTTCTTCTACCATTTCTTTTTTAGTTCTTTTTTTGGCAGTTGGCATACTTTTGTGCATTAACTCCAGTGGCCACCTTCTTTGGCATGCCAGCAATAATGGACCAATAATCAGTCCGTAGAGTAGAACAACAGTATTTAACAATTTCATCATTAATTAAAAATGTTATCAAACCATTTGCATAAGCGACGCATGGCCTTCCATGTCTAATAGTTTGATTTCATTTGTCCACCGTGCCTAGCTATCGACCTGCTAAATCCTACCTCAGCAGCATCTTTGACACTGAAAAGCTTTGTCTGATTTTATATTCTCACCTGCCTGCTTTCTTTACGGAATTCATGTTGCTATCTTGCTATATTAGCAAGCTGCTGAAAAATTAATTTGAGATGAGCCTGCGCCAAGCAATTCTAAGCAAAAACGGCCTAATCCTAAATGCTGGCGGATGGTGTGTGTCTCCAAAGCACTCAGAGCCTGTTGCTTTGTTGGTAACACAACAATAAGCAACAGTCCAATGAAGCATAAACAGATGTTGCAGCCTGCATACTTACTTTTTTGTTGTCTTTGACACAGTACTACTCTGGCTGAGCACTGCAGCCACTTGGCGTGCAATGTTGTGCATGTAGGCTACCCAATAAATCCTGCAATTGTCTGTAAATATAATTAGTAATTAGGTTTTTTTAAAAGATGTGTGTATTGGAAAGTATATAGGAATTAGAACCTATTTAGTATTTCATTTAAAAAAATTAAAAATAGCCATTACTAGGCCATGTTAGCCTGAAATGGACCCGCCGTTTGGGACTTGTCCAAAATTACCCAATTACTACCATGCCCCTGTTTAGCACAAACCATATCCAAACACTCACCGCAACCAGTTGCTCCTCGATAGGGAATTCCTGGTCACTTTTTAATTGGCTATCGTTCCTTTTTACGTTGACGAATTACATACGAATTTTCTATAATAAATGTTAAAGAGACTGTTGATTGACGTTAACATTGGCATTTACATAATAGATTTGCGTGTAAAAATTACAACAGTACTAAAATTCACCCCCTGAAAAGACTCTATAGTGATTTAAGGGCTTTTTTGTGATGAGATTTACGACAAATTGGCTTGCACCTTTTTGGAGCCAGGCTTGTTGTTTATTTTCCCGTCTCAGCTACATCACAGCTGGGAGGCAAGCATTGTAATATTGCTTGCTTTGTCAGTTCTGTTGTCTAAAACGGTGACTGATAGCCACCAAAATGGAAAGCACATTACTACTCTTGTCCACTTCAACCTGTGAAAGTAGAAAAGCGCAATTGTTTGGATTTATTGACATCAAACGTGAGCTCATGTGATCACCCCCACAAAATAGAAAAACTTGATACCTGAAAATGACGAGAGCAAGAATGCGAACCCGAACACCGACTAGTTGCTGCAGTGATGACATCGGGTTTCCGGGCAAGTTCCGCCATTTCAAACAATTAGAACATGGACCAAGTAGACGAGCGACTGTGCGTGGAGGTGCGTAAATATATTCATCTATATGATGCCAGCTCAAGCTTACACTTATGGCTGGAATTGTAATATAAAAACACCTATGACCTACTTCGTTGTCCCAAGAATCGGAATACAAAATCTCCTCCTCACAACTAGTCAGAGCTGTTACGTTCCAAATTAGATGCCGTGTTGTAAGTAAGTTCGAAAAATGCCAATTTAAATATTTTTGTGTCACAGGATAAGCAATTGCAACTAATACAAATAATAAAACTCAACATGGAAAGTGTATTTAGCCAGTCAGAAATTGACTCATAAAGCGAAATCTAAAATGTATCTGAGGGTATCCAAAGCGGCTCCTTGTTCACGCACACTGTCCTGATTCAGTGCATGTGCACTCCGCATACATACATCACAGCTGTCAGTAACACACAAGCTGTCCCAATACATGCAACACCCCACACGTTTTTCAAAGTGGATTGCAAATCACACCTACCTTCATGCAAACCCTTTATAATAAGCAAAATGGTTGAGAAAACAGACATCTTCAAAGTGCCTGTGGCAAAGAGCACTCGTCGACACTGGCTTGAAATTCCCTCTCTTTGCCAGACGAAACCATTCCCTTTCCGTGCCCTGTTTCTTTGTTTTGGCCACTCAAACAAATGCTTCCCAAAATGCGACCAATGCATCGCCACAGAGCGGAGAGGCAGTTCCCGCAATCTGGCAAAGACAATTGCAGTTGAGCAGCTCACAGGACATTCAACAATCTAGTACAATGGCGACTGCCGACTTGTCATTCTGTAAATGACATCATTCCCGAAGAATACCGGCGATTTCCGAACAAAAGCATTTTTGTTACCAATCCTCATCCAAATTAATGTGCATGTCTGCTCATTCAGACTTCCGTGTCTGTAAATATCCCGACTGGTGCACTATGACGCGCACGTCCTCACCGTGGTCAGCTAAGAAGCAGTATGCTAGTGTGCGCGTCCTCTCAGCCTACATACATGCAGCTCTGCCAGTGCATCCATTCACTTCCACATTTCCTCATTGTCATATAAATCACGGAAAAGTTAATCCTTTTGATACGTTGAAGTAGTCATAGGTAGGGATGTCCACATGGATTTTGGTGCCAATTGATCCCCATTTTTGGACGTTATAAGCAATGAAAGTACAAAGATTTTCTATGGAGACTTTGTACTGGGTCGCTTTCATGACTCCCACAAAGACATGGGAGAGGAGGGGGGCATGGCCATATTCCTCAAGTAGGCGTTTTTAAGTCGTCACTTGTTTCCTAATTCCTACGAAATGAATGGATAAAAAAGAAAATAACAAATTTCAGTTTCCTGATAAATATATATATATATATATATATATATATATATATATATATATATATATATATATATATATATATATTAACTGAGCTTGTTAGTTAGAAAAATGGGCCCTCTCCAAACTTATTTTACAAATACAAATGTCATCCCGGATCATCGCACCCCGCAAAACAGGAAAATTGAATGAGATAATCATTCTATACATAGACTCATTATCTGTGTGTGTATACCACTCTTAAGGGTTAGGGTTAATAATAATAATAATAATTTCACCCAACCGGTGTTGGTTTCCTCGACGATGACAAAAATAGTTCATTTACGCCCCTTTTGATCACAATGCTAATGAGACGAAAACGAGCTAAACGTGGCTCTTTGATGAGAAAAACATGACGTGACAAACATGAATTTTCGCTGACGAGACAGGACGAAATTGTTTGCGATGTGGTCCGTCAGACGCATTCAAAATTTCTGACATCCCTTCCTCTTGTACGTGTAATCTGTCTTTCAAAAAATTGCAATGCTGGTGTTTCACCGGTGCAACCTATCCTCATTTGGGCACGCCCACCCTTGGTACAACAACACGCAGGGAGTATGCGCTGCCCACACCGTTTCACACACCTGCACAACAAAAGACGGAACACGTCTGCGGTCATTCTTTTTTGTTGCTTTAAGTGAAATAAAGACACAACAGTTGCCAAATAAAATGTTTTCATTCTCGTCTTATTTTGGAGCAATGAGCATTGATTCCACTGTTACCACTTTTATCTGTTTGTAATGCATAATTCTTAGTAGTTGATCAGGAAGTCTTTGCCATTGGGTGGAAATCTTTTATGCCTATTTTTAATTAAAACGGACTAAAACCTTTTTGAGTTTTTGTCGAATAAATTTGTAAAAACTAGACAATAACTTTTTTTTGCGCTTCCGTCGACAAAAACTAGACGAAAACCTTTTGAAATTTTCGCCGACTAAAACCTTTTTGAGTTTTAGTCGACTAAAACTAGATTCAAATTATCACAAATAGGAATGACTAAATGTGACGAAAACTAAAAAACTAAACTGAGCATTCTCATTCAAATGACTAAGACTGAGACTAAATCTAAAATGCCTGCCAAAAACAACTCTGCACCCAACCCAACTCTGCAAGATTGTTGTTTTTTGGAATGTTGTTTCGAAATGATGAAATAAAATGCTGAATGTGTGCTTAGATTTCATATGGAAATCAGTTTGAATTATCTTAAATTTGTTTTACAGTGTTATTTTACATATCACCTTGTTCGAGCTTGAGTTTAACAAATAAGCCTGTCACCAAAATACACGTTCTTAACACATTTTATGACCTCACGGGCCTCACTCTCAGTAGTACAGTAGCTTTCCGCCCCATTCTCTTCCTCATCCTTCTCCTCTTCTAGTAGGTCCTCCCACCATCTCCTCTGCTATGATTTTCCTGGAATGTCTTATCACTACCCGTAACTCTGTGACCCACGATAAAAAAAAGTGTCTATTTATGCTCTGCAGCATTCCACTCATGTTGTTTTCCTCTCATCCCCTGCTGACTTCTTTGCTAATGCGTATTGACAATGCTTTTGCGTGTTTTTCATTTTTGCTGACACAGTGTATTGGGAAGGCTTCCTGTGCTACGCCCCCCCTCTTAAATGGCCTCAGAGTTTTTTATGGGTTTGACATATTTCATTAGATGGATAGTCTTAAAAGGCCTTCCTGGCTTCTTTTAATCTGGCTAAAACCCTCTTTTCCTCTCGGGCGGAAGTGCTTCACTCCTCTCTCTTGCCTTCAGACTCCCTTGTTCTTTCTCCATTTATTTGTGTGCCTTTTCTACTTGTATGTGTTGTAGCTCTCTTAAGATAAACATTTTCCAGATTTATTAAATTTCGTCTACAATGTTGACTGACCAAGTTTGTTCCATTTCCCTGTATGAGCCTTTTAGTCATAAGTGTAATGACACATACAGCGTCACTTAATTGAGCACCCTTCCTTTTTTCTGTCTGTCCTGGCAGCAGGCTGCCCTCTAAAACCTTGCTTGGGTGTTTATCCGCATGCATCTTGTGGCTATGTCTGTGTTTTTTGGGGTTGGTGCATCTGCCCTCCACTCACTGGTTCTGAATTTGAATCTCAGCTCTGACCTTTCTGTGTGGTACTTGAACTGCTCAGTCTTCTCCTTCCTCCCACAAGGCAAAGACCGGTTGGATTTGTTGAAGACCGTAACTTGACTATCAGTGGGAATGTGACAGTCAATGGCTGCCTACAGGTAACCTATTAGTACCCTGCCTCTTGCCCGAAGTTAGCTGGAGTCGACTCCAGTTTATTTGCCCCTAAACACACTCCAAAACCACAAGTTAAAAACCACCCAAACTGGGCAAAAATCAGACTGCTACACTAGTCAAGTCAAGTCAAATTCATTTACATAGCATTTAGCTTTATCACAGACAGTCTCAAAGGGCTTCACATACAAACAGTCGACATCCCCTGATCTTATTCACTAATCTCACTTATTGGGTCTATTTTTCCCTCTTTCTTGGGTTGTTTTCTACAAAACAGCCCACTTTTTGTATTGTTTTGTACAATAATTCCCAGTTTTTGGGTTGGTTTCCATACGGTGTATGCCAAGGCTATCAACAGTGAATCAAGACCTGCATCCAAAGTTAAATGAAAATAGGATAGTTTCTTCACTTGTTCACACAGTGGTCACATATGATGGGAAATGGGCAGTAACTTGCATAGCGCGTTTCAACCTTCGGTACTCAAAGCGTTTCCTCATCTATCTACTGTTCACGGCATCAGGAGCAACTACGACTGTGTATCATGTATCATTTGCTGGTGTTTATGAAAAGGTGTGTATGCACCTTCGAGACCCGCCCACATTTCATCGTTTTTTTCATTGGTAACGTGGCACAAAACAAATGCACCCTCTCCAATCAGTACCTGATTAAAACCGCCATCCATGCTGTGGTAATATAGATGAGGAATCATTAATGATGAAAGTTTTTTTTTTATTATTCCCTACATTTATTTAAGCCATTTAAGAGCAAGACAGCATTACTGTCACAGCATTTCCTCTGGATTTAAAGTGTGAGATGTGCGGTGAAGTGTTGCCATTGAATGGTCTTTCATTGTAATGCGCTTTGAATTGGCCTTAAAATGAATTGGTTATGCATTGACTAGCAAGTTACTTGACAGAATTGAGCTCGTACAAAGCTTTGTTTGCTGGAAGCCACCAGAATACACAATGTAATTGTAACTTCTTTTTTTCTTATTTTGTTTTTGTTCTTCTGATATGTCTATCAAATGTTTTTGTCTATTTCATTTATTTTAAAGAACATATGTTTACATTTGATAGTGTTTGTGTGGCTTCTGCTTAAATCCATTTAAACAACTTGAAATGGGAATAATGAAGACCTTAATTCAATTATTTGTAGTCTTCTTGTTTAATTAGATAACTTCAATTGAACATTTTAAATTTCATTTATTCATTTCAATATCCACTTCTTTCCTATGCTTTAGGCACAGTATAGGTCATTAGTCTGTGACCTGCTTTAATTTTGACATCTACGCTGAAAAAAATAAAACACTAGATGAATGAAAAAAAAGTCATCAGTCACAGTCAGTATTTAGGCTTTGAGCATTTAAAAAATAATAATTTGCTATAATTTGAAAATTGTAATCTCAATTAATTTTACCCAATAATAATATTTTATAAAGGTAAAGAAAACAAATTATTCTGGGTCTCCTAATTTAAAATAATTCAATTGGATTCATGTAACATAATCTAAAAATAATTTTAGTTTAACCTGATAGTTTTTCCTTTATGTAAACCAAAGTTGTATGTTGGAAAAAACTTTTTTTTAAATGTGTCAGCAAGATTTTTCATTGTAATAATGCTGTTATGAAAAGAAATGACTTGAAACATATTTGAAATTGTTGGAGTTGAGTCACAGAGGAAATGAGAAGTATTTAGTAAATGAACCTTAAAAGCCAAACTTACACCAATGCGTGTTCGTTTTTTTGTTTTTGTTTTTCTACGGCCTGTGGAGAATTTGCTTCGTCGTATTGGTCCATGAAGTGCTGTGAATGTGAGTGCAGGTCATGGAAATGCTATGTGAGCAAGTTTGTCTCACTACTGAAATTTCAATAAAGTTCACACATTTAAACTAAGTACTATAAATTTAGCATATGAGAATAATATAATCAGTAAACAGGACTACAATCCCAGTCATTCTTGTGACCTGTGCTTCAAGTTTCATTTGATAAATGCTTCTTGTTTCATCAATGTTTAACATATTCAGTAAATATGAACCTGCTAAATTTAATAATCGGCATTCTGTCCCGTAAGTGTTTAAAATAATGCCAGTAATCGTAATACAATCCTTCAGAATAATGGGCAAAGTCAAGGCAGCTTTATTTATATAGCCCCTAATTACAAGTGCAAACCAATTTGAAAATGAAATAATAAAAGATGTTTAAAAAAAAAAGTACAGAATAAAAGATAGCTTACTAAAATGACTGAAACATACTGAGGTAAAATGTTTTACAAATGAATTTAAAAAAATGTATTTAAAAGTACTTCATCATCAGCATGGAAATGTAATAATTTTTAACTTGAAAACGTTCATATTTGTGGTTCACTTCATACTCCAAACAAATCTCTTAATAAACCGTATTATTGTTCAAATAACTTTTTTGTCCCAAATAGCTAACATGATACTTCAAACGATAAAAGAAACTTGTTCAGGATGCGAGTGTTCTATCAATGACTATCTTAATGTTTTTGTATGGTTGCAAAAGGATCCGCTCTCCCAGTGACAAAGATCGCCATGGCTGTGTGTTCCACTTTTGTCAGCCTCCTTTTGCTGCAAACAGTTCCTGCATATGCACGAAAAAAGCAACAAAGCAATTACTAGTTGGAAAGTTTGAAGAAAGAGCAGTTGAGTACAGGCAGACCTTGTGGGAAAAAAAGGGGTTTTGTACAAATTTTTACATGTTGTGTTAAACAATAAAATCTCAATGCACTATGCATTAAAAGGTCAATTTTCTCATCATACGGCTCTTTTTACACCATTAAACCCTTGTAAGATTCTCCCGGAATAGCATTGTGATGAGCTCTACAAGGGGAAAATGGAAATCACTGGAACAACCTCAGGCTTGCAAGAGCAGCAACAGAAACCAGAGGCAAAGTTCTGCACACAGGATGTGCGCATGTAAAAAGACAATCATCGTGCCTGTTGAGCCTGGCTTACAGCTATTACAGCTGTGACGGCCGCTGCCCTTCATCCTGGTCCTGGTCAACTTTTAGGCTGCTTGTCAAATTTTTGCACCAGCTTGAATCGGTGGACATGATCCATGAGAGCATCTGTTGGCACAGTGAGAACGATATGCGATGAACGCTGATTTCACCCTCCACTGGATCGAGCTGACGATGACTCCGGCACTCATCCATCCCATTAAACCCTCATCATTCATTTAACTCTGACATTAACCACCTGACACACAGAGTGAGCACACCCAGACTGGCAAAGGGCTTTGCAGAGCTTTGGGCTTTTTTTCTCCTCACTCAGTCAAGGATACACACCGCTATTCACTCAGGAATATCATAACTTTCAATGCCCCAATCACAAACCTCAGAGTTTAGAAGCATACTCTCACACGCTCGCATTTTTTTTTTTCTGTGTAGTGCAGAAGTGTGCTAGGAAGGAGCTTAATTCTATCAGGCTGCAAGCTGGACAGCCGTAATTACATTTGTGACATAAATCCTGCCTCTCAAATTGAGCGTTTTATTCTTGAATGCGCCCCTTCTCTATTTATAACCCCTTTTTCCTCACAAATCCCACTTCCTCCCGAAAGTCAATTTAAGACTTAAAAGGCAACTGTGCTTATTCCCCTACCATCCACCTCCTTTGACTCTGCCATCTCTTTAGTTTCACTGTGTTGTTTTTCTGCCCCATTATGACCCCCTTGAAGCCGGTGGTTCAACGAGAAACTCGTCAGTGCCATGATTCATGCCATCCATACAGAATATGTTCAAGTGCTGAAAAAAATCACCTCTTGTCATCCCATTACCAATGCCTTTCAAGAGCACTCACTCTTTCTCACGTCGTCCCACACAACTGGTTGCGTGACTTGGAGGGGTTCTTCTTTAGGTTCTTTGCATCTTGGGCTCTGCCCTTCTTCTGCCCTGCATCTGTCTTTTAAACCTTTTACAGGTTCATTTCAAAAGCTAGTCACAGTATGGGAAAGATAGGCCTTTAAATTATCAACACCAAATGTAAAAAGACTGCCTAGTTAGAAGCTATTACGATGAGAGAAAACTACAAATAAATGTGCCGGTGTACCAAACATGATTGGAATGACATTTCTTAGTGGTGTTATGAGGTGATGCAGTTTCAGCAGTGTGACATATGTGCCGCAGCAAAGATGCTGTGAAGTACACAGCTGATGACAGTGCACAACAGCACGTGGTTAACGTGACAGTCGACGGAGCAGTTTTGTGTCTCACCTAGCAAGCTTTCCAGTTTTGAACTCCTATTAAAAAGCTTTGCTCATTTTTTTGCATTCTCCAGGGCCCACTTCTGGAGGAACTCTGGGCCCAACCCTTGGCCTCTGGAAGTCCAGCTCCCTAGAAAGTCTCCAGTCAGCCATGTTGGAGGTCCAGCAGAATGACATCCAAGCCCAGGTCCCATTTCACCGCCCACGACCGCACATGGTCCGGGGACGCGGATGTAATCAGAGTTTCCGTATTGCCATTGACAAGTCTTATGAAGGACCTTCTGAAGATGGTAAGGCTTAGCATTATTGGTTTCTGACTGTATTTGCTGCATGTTTTTCAAATTTTCTGTAGATCACAAGCCTAATAAAGAACTTTGTGCTTAAATTGGATTTCAAATGACCAACACAAATTCCTCCAGTTTTATAGAACACTGGCATCCAAGTAACTGGCGACCAGCCATGGTACAGTGCTCAGAATAATTAAATGCAACATTTTTCTATCCATTCAGCAGTTTAGGAAAAACAATGTTAATTCTTATTGTAGCATATCTGAGTGTTCTCCAAATAAAACTCACATTCAGTTGTGATCAGAAATGTACACTCTTCAAGGACAAGAGGGTTAATGTGGGTTGTAACCCTAACCCTAAAAATAGTTAATTTGGGGATTTCAATGTTTTATTTTAGCTGTTTTTCCTCCTGGACAGAATGAATAAACTCAAACCTTTGCATTTGTTTTGGACCTGACTTTGAAGCATATATAATAAATGTTCTATACATTTGGGGTTTGGGCTTGGGAAGGCAATTGCAAAAAAAACAGAAAACCAAAAACAATTTTTACGTGTGTTTGGAACAACTGTTGCGCCGTCGATTGGAGGTGAATTTGAAGAATTTGGTCTTTTCCCATTATTCCATCTTCTTTGTGCAGTGCACCAGTACCACTGGCAGCCTGATAGAATGATGCCTACCACCAACATGCTTGACAGTTTGTACCATGTTCTTTGAAAGCCTTACTTAACTCCTCCAAATTTATCGTCTTTGTGGCCTAAGAGATCACTTTTTGTCTTGTCCGACCCTCCAACCTTTGTCCTGAAGGCATTTGCATTGTCAGAAGTAAATATATTTTTTACAATTTCAAAAAAAGCCATTCCTCCACAGATGACGAAGCATCTGAGCCGAGCTCTGGTCATGAAACACCAGTCAGCAGCTCCTCACGCCCGGACCTGGATGTCGAAGATCTGAAAATCCGAAAGAAAGTCAACAGGAGGAAGCAAGAGAAAAAGACCAAAGGCAAGAAGAGAGGCGAGGATCCTGCAGAGGATATGGAGAAGAAGAAAAAAAAAGGTTTTGGTCTTTTGAGGTAGGAGACAAAAAGTAGTTGAGGCTATTCTACTAATGCCAAAAGGTGACCAGTTGAACTTGAAAAATGTTTGCTTGTTCTTTCTGCCGACATTGAGGCAAGAAACAATGTCTGTGCCCAACTTTCTCAAAACATTATTACAAATTATCCCTTGAACAATGGCTTATGAACGATTGGATATGAATGCAGCCTTGTCTACACTAGAGGTAAACCAATGTCGACCAATCTGAGCTTTACCTACCCAAACCGCTTATCACCCATTTATCAGCATGTTCCCATCTTGATTGTAGTGAGCACAATCCTCCTACAAACAGCCCTTATCATTTGGCAGTGACACGGTGTGGCCAGTGTATCGCCACACTTCCAACACTGCAGATTCAATTAGGCTGTCGCAACAGCTAGCGCATACTGAGCGTGAGCCCACAGATGGCAGATAACAATTCAATCGGCTACAGTGGCAAGGGCAGTAATGGATGAGATGTTCACACGAAAAGAAGGGCAGAATGAAGGACACACAGAATCACACCTGGGACCAGACTTGAAGTTAGATTCGAAGAGCATGTTCGTATTTTATTTGGTTACATTCCAAATCCCACATACATTTGTTTTGTAGCGTCAAAGAATATGAAGCTTTTGGAACAAACCCCATGACCAAGCTCTGAAATAAATGCCTTTTTACTAACTGCACATTGGAGCCTCCAGAAACTACCACCCAACCCCGGTGTTCAACCTTTGCTCTCACGGTGGCCTTTGTCTGTCCAAGTTGATTATTGAAATTGAAATATGACTTAATTAGCTGTGGCATTGTGTGGTTCAATCTAATTGCATCTCTCAAATGTTATTTTCGTCTGGCGGTAGCTTTAGGCAAAGGCAAACTCACACATACAACCTCACTTCAAGTCCTGGAGGTTGTCCCTGCCTTTTTGGCGCTTATAAATGTTTGCTTTCGATGTGTCAGTATTTGTAGACGACTACTGCTTGGGCACTGGGTGAACCCCGGAAATAGGATATTTAACACAGGAACATCTGGAATTTGCCAATAAATGTTCATCCCATTATTTGTAGTTATTATTCTGCGTATCCGTTGGTAAACGTAATAAAATGCTTTGGTACAATTCAGAGCGAAAATGTGCTTTTGTTTCCTGTATTTGACTGTGGTGTGGTTTCTAGTCTTTTTTTTTTTATCGCCTGGCTCGCCAAGGCCCATCGCTGTCTCATCTCCTTGATTGCTAAATCAGCCAGGACAAATGGCCGCACCTCTAAGACCTTGCCTGTCTTGTCTGCAAGTGCTCAGCAGACAGCAGTGAAGCCTTCACTTGGAATGGTGCCACAAGGGCCACTGACGAACCACAAAAACTGAAGTTTGACCCCTTCTGCTTTTCTCTCCCAACACCTCTGCTATTTTTGCACACTCTTTAAGACTGCATGGACACTGCAGGTTACAAAAGTTCAAATCCTTTTTACGGCAGCTAAATTAGGAAGTAAACTTTTACTTTTTCCTTTGCTTTTCTTTCTCTTTTGTCTTTAATTTTGCCTGAACCTACTGAAATCCACCCCCCCACAATTAATATTAATATGCGGTGTCTCCAGACGGGAACAATAATGTTGGAAGGAAATCTACAATAGTCCTGATTGTAATTTGAAATTGACAGAAGTAAAAGTCAATAAAATTGTACTAAAAATTTAGTAATGAAAATTAGACATTTCTTTAAAGTTTATGGTCCAACAGAATTATAAAAAAAAAAAACAACAACAAATAAATCCACCTGTCTTAAAGTATTTTGGCCCTTCCTAAGTTAACAGCTCTCCCATTTCACCATCGACCAGAGATGTTCAATAGGACTCCCTTGAATGATGTGTGTTAAGCTTTGTGTTTCGACTTTTTATCCTGCCTGGAGGGCAGATAACATGCGTCTGAGACGAGCGACACATTTTGCTCCAGAATGCATTGATAGTATTAAAAGTTTATTATACCCTGCACAGCACTGCTTGTGCTGGATGAAATCAAGTTGTCCCAAAACAAACTAATCATAAATATGTCACATATTTCACAGTACTTCATTCATTGCAATGTTAAAATGTAATATTAAGCTCGGGGTGCAATTATTTTTGTCCAGTCCAATTTTAATAGTTATTTTTTTTGAATTATTTTGCTGAACTATGAAAATAAACTAATGCCTGATTCCTGTAGTTCGGTTTCGATAATATGTGACATGTCCAATCTCTTTGGTTGTTTTGTGCACTCAAATTTCATTGCATTGTATACAATGGCAATAGAGGTGATTTTTATTTGATTCTAATTGTGAGATGGTCGAATTCGATCCACATATAATTAAATCTTGATTTAGATCTGAGGAAGTTCAATTCAATTTTTTTATTTTGGACATGCCTACATACTTACAAAACCAAACTAACCAACATATGCTGATTTAATTAAAAAAGAAAATCTAATTGGGTCCCTTGACGCATGTAGTGTAAATAAAGGCCGCGAAGTCTTCAGACTTGAACTTCACCTGCCAAGCAAAGTGATGTCTTGTCATCACTCATTTCTTTTTAATATGATATGTGTCAAGAAGATTAGCTCAGCTCAGGTCTAGACTTGGAAAATTTGCAAAGATTAAGCATGTGCTCATTTGTATTGTGTTTGTGAGCAAGGATTAGTTTGATCCAGCATGGCGCAGTCAGCAGGTCAGGGTTTGTGACTCACAACCTCACTTTCAGGTGCCATTGGACAGTCTATCTTAATTCCATTCCTCGATTGCTGGGTGTGCCAGCGCTTCACTGTCATGGCAAATCCTGACTGTTGGTGACAAATCCCACCTGCCCCCGGGATCAGTGTTCACCCATCAGTATCACTGCACATTCTCCTGAGACTCCTCCCCCTCCTCCAATATTAAGGACATGAAAGCCAGCACAGATTTGCTGTTTACAAATCCGCACAACATCATGCTAAACCCCATTACACCACCCAACACCCCCGCATCCTCACCCCGACTCCTTCACGGCACTTCTTCATGTGTAGTGCTGAAGAAATCCGACAGAGAGGCAAGCCAATTAGCTTGGTCTGTTCCGCTTTTATCCTATCGCAGAGTGGCAGGATGTGCCTGGCTGAAAGACAGTCACTGGTAAACTGCGTTCAACGCAACCCAGTTGTCAAACTGAAGGGTCTCGCCGCAAGATGATTTCAGATGGATTATTCTGGTTGTTTTGGGGAACTTTGCCTCCTCGCTCACTTCCCCTGAGCCTTAGCTAATTTTGCTCAGTTTTTTGTCAAATGACATTCGCCACTGCCGCCATTTTTCCCAATAAAGGATAGTCAACTATAAGAATCCTTGTGCAGCATCGGCCAACAAAAGAAGGCATGGTGATAAAGTGGGATGCACAATATCTCGATAAAGTATTGATATCGCAATATTAGCCGATGCAAAGACATGCATTAATTTTCTTGTGAAATTGTATGCTTTTATGGAATTTGACCAATCAGACGAAATGCGCATCGCCACCCTAAAGTTGGACATTATCTGGAGGAATTACAATTAATTAGCTAAAAATACATTGAGCTCAATTATTTTGTTGCATGACTTTTATTTTAATTCATTCATTAGATAAGGGTCACTGATGGTGTATTGTACACTCGCCTGAGTTGTGTGCAGGCAGCGTGGGTTCAGTTCCCACTCAGTGACGGTGTCTATGTCTGCCCTGCGACTGGCTGGCGACCAGTTCAGGGTGTAGTGCGCCTTTCGCCCGTAGTCAGCTGGGATAGGCTCCAGCACCCTCCCGTGACCCTATACAGGATAAGCGGTGTGGATCATGACATGACATGACATGACATGAGATTAGATAATCAAAATATTATTTCATTACGTTTATGTTAAATATCCTAATAATATTGCTATTGTTATAACCAAATACAACTGGTACCTGTAGACCATGTACTGTTTCACCAAAGTAGCCTCCTGACATATTTCACCACAAAAGGTGGTCTGAGTCATGCGCAAGCGTGAGTCAATTGTGAGAAAAATGGGTTGAAACATTCTTGCTCATGCTCACATACAGGCTTGCAAATTAGACATGTCTATAATGTTGTGGCTGTTCTTCATGTATGGCCCCAATGTCTGGTTCGTTGACTTAACCAAGGAGTGCCCGTGCTCATGACTGAACGCTTAATTAAGAGCGCAAATTGAGAGTTCACCAGGTTGACCAGCAACACAATGCAAACGTGGCGCAGCAAATACAAAAAAGATAACTCTATAACTCAAGGCCAATGACTATAGTTCTTTGTAATCACCATTTCAAATCTCTAAGCCCCCTTCAGCATGAGGAAATGGTCCAAGGGAAGAATAAAGTCAGATGACGCTTATCCTTTTTTTTTTTAACTTTAACAATTAATATAGTATAATGCTGACATTCAGCTTTCATTGTATTGTGGTTCAGACACACATAAAGGCATTCGGCAGTCAATGAGCATGTAAAGGACCGGTGTGTAATTAAAATCGTTGCACATTATTATTAAAATCTTAGTGTAAAGGAAATCTCAGATGTACTGGGAAATGAGTTTGTCGCTATTCTCAAGTGGGAAAAAAGTAATAATATGATGATTTCTCCAAAACAAAAACTATGCTGATTTGAAGTAAACAGCATTCAGAGCAGGTTCTACATATGAGACTGCTGTTTCTTGTGGTCGCAGCACTTAGACCATGTGATCAATAAGATGGGTAAAGATAGTGTTGTGGTTACAGAGCGTTCCTACAATATTGCTCCGGCAATTATAAAATTGGTAGTTCAGTCTCTCACATTGTCACATTTTGAATATTGTTGAATTATATGGTCTGCTGCAAATGAAACTAAAGTAGCGAGGCTTCAGATCATTCAAACCAAGGCCGCTAAAGTGTTAAAATGTAGTTGTGCTCAGGAAATGCACCGTGCCTTGTCTTGGCCTTTGCTTCAAGATGCTGAAAGCTACAATGTAACTTTTAATGTTTTTAAAGAAACTAACCCTGACGTGTAAACATATGGTACTCCAATTTCTGCAAATCTTAGATACGTTAGCCCGAGACACATCTAACTCTACTCAGCTTGCCTGCAGTACCCATTTACCAGTCAATCAGCTCCTAACTAACTTTGTTTGTAAGTGTTAAGGAGATTAAGAATAAAAAAATAACTGGAAGTTAATAAGTTAAATATTTTAACTTAGTTAACTCAGTTTGATTTACTTAAAGAATAATTTGTATACTTTGCAAATAATGTACCACATTAGTTGTGCATCTTTAGCATATCATCTCAGAACAAAACAACCTGCTCAAGTTGCCACTGAGCATTGCCAACCAACACTGCTGGATTTTGGTGCTTGTGGGAAGTTTTGAGAAATGTTTCAAATAAGCATGCCTGTAAGTCTGACTCAGTTTAGATCACATTCAAGAATCAAAGAAAGCTATTACAACAGTCTTTGAATTAAATATACTTCATATTTGGCGATTTTGCTTTAATTCCAAGATCTCGTTGCACACTGAGTACAATGACAATAAAGGGCTTTCTGATTATTCCAGTAAATATCTGTTACAAACTTTGCAAAAAATAGTACTTGAAAATGTGATTAATCAAAATTAATCAATCATTTTTTTGTTATTAATTAGCTAAAAATTGTAATCACTTTTCAGTTTTTTTCATATGGTGTGGACACTTTTAGTGTAACATTGCTGCTTTTATTGTAACTTTTGCATTATTGTGAGATTTGTTTTGAATGCTTTTATGTAATAATATAATATTATAAAGTATGCATTTAGCAACTACCTCAATCCAAGCTAATGTGGATGCCCCAACAACAGTAAATGATAACCAATCCCATTTGCACCCAAAAAAAAAAAAAGATCAGTTCCGTCCCATTCCGTTCCTGGTGAAAACAACTTCCGTCCTGCTCCCATTCTGTACTGTAATTTGAATCCTACAGGATTCCTGTGACCCGCAGAATCCTTGAAAATTCCAGCCACTAAGGGCACGACGTTGTTTATTTATTCAATTTAAAAGGCTTAAACAGATGAAAAAAAACGTGAAAATCAGTCATTAGTTGGAAGGCTGCTACGTTCAAAGAGTTTGAGTTTGGTTTTGAATCTTGGATGTATCTAAGCACATACACAGTACGCAATGTAGTTTTATGAGGTGAACCTTTATTTTATTTTTTTTTAATCAACATGGGAATTGGAAGGAATATGGCATAAAAAAAATAACAATGGTGGAAAGAGTAACAAAGAACGAGAACACAATAGAATGAAATAAAAGAAAACAATGAAAGTTATTAAAAAAAGATGATCGTGGCGCGACATAGCGTTAACTTCCTGATCAGTTCGACATGTGGCTCCATGACTTACTTAGTTAGCCCCTTTGTAAACCAATTTTTTTTTTGTGCACTGAGAATTTGCACAAATTTATTGTCCTTGGGATGGATGAGCTGTGAGAAGGTCGTCCTGATTCCAGCCAGCCTTGTAGTCGAACTTACCAAGCGATGGAGACAGGAGGTGTCAGCAGGAATAGTTGGAAGGAAAAATTAAAACACCCCAAAAAATAAAAAAAGGTGGTCTGGTGTCACACATTCAGACGTGCGGCCGCAGTGGACTCAGCTGCTTGACGACTCAGGCCCACCTGCATCGGAGCAGTGGACAGCGCTCTGGGTGCTTGCTGTGACAGACAATTGTGTTGGGCTTGGTTGCACATTTTCATATGTAGCTGGTCACTTTAAATTCACAAACATCACTCCAAGACCTTTGAGCACTTAACTCTGCTCATATTGGAAAGATTCTTAAAATCAGCACATGCCAAAAAAAGGGGTCCCTAGCTGTGCACCCATGTGGTCACGAGAGAAGCAGGGACCACATGGCTCTGGTGCTCAGCCAGAGAGCAGGGACCAAAAAGTAGAGGAAGTGCCAAGAGAGGACAAACGAGAGACAGAGAGAGAGATAGTGAGAGAGAGAGAGGAACTTGCTTCAGCTTTATACTTTGTGTTATTCGAGCCCGGCCGCTCCTCCAGACTCATGTGAGGTTAGGGAGCGATCCTCGTGGACACACCCACCCAGTCGAATTTTGCACAAAAAAAAAGGGGGGGGGGGGCGTCGAGTTAATCACAGCCACATCTTTGGTAATATATTTTAAAATTATACTTTGCGTATAAATAATATATAAATAAAAGTTTGAAACTTAACAAATGTAATGTACATATTTACATGCATATAGACACTGTAATTGTACGTGAACGTAAAAACATAATGGATTGTAAGCTAAAAATCATATAAGATACTGTATGCATTATTGTGTGTCTAAATGTTGACGAGGCCTTTTAGGGGGGCCTGGTGGAGTGAGGTGTTCAATATGTGAGTCCACGTTAAAGTGTCTGGATGAGAGCTGTGGCTGACAGCAGCTTCTGCATGAGGGAGCTCGCTGTTTTGCCAACGTTCAATAAACGTTTGTCAGCACTGAGGCTCTCCTTTCCCACTTGAAATGCTATTGCAGTCAGAAAAACATTTGAAAAAAATGTGTTATATGTCGTACCTCAATGCCTACATACCCCAATGTGGTAAGGAACTACGGACCATTGACATATCATCTGACTTTCGAGTTGATGGAAACAAAATGATACATTCCCTAATGCCACCATCCTTAATTCATTACAGGTGGATTTATTTGATCCACCAGCTCGTTTGGCATTCAAAGGCGGTTAGCCGCCCCATCTTGGAGTCTTCAAGAGCCTATTCATTCATATTAGTATTCGCTTTTATAAAATATACATTAAGCTCTTCAATTTGCCCACAGCTCCAAGCTCTCTCCTGTGGATAAGCAGTAATGCTCCCTAACCACATCTCTACTCATCCCTTGATTAACCTTATGAATTGTTGATGCAAAAGTCCCCGTTTGGCTGTTCTTCTATGGCATACATTGTGATGACTCACTTATCACGGTTGGCTTAAACGCTGATTTCCACGAAGATCCCCCATTCTTGTTTATTTTCTGCAGATTCTTCTGTTACTTGACTCCATTATTATTCTCAAGCTTGTCCACCAACCCATTCTCCATTGCACTTTTTTTTTTTTAATTATGGCCTGTATACAATTTTTGCAACACTTCCTGCCCCAACCACCACTAATTGTTTAAAAAAATATATTATTGTTGGAAATGAGTTTTGCAGAGAAGAAGCAGCATCCTTTCTGCGCTAGTGAGGCGCAATTCTAATTTACAACTTTCCAGTGTTGGCAAATGGACACGGTCACTATCGCCGTCACCAGCCGCTAGAAAACAAATTAATTTTTCCCTCTACTTTCTGCCATCCATTCAGTGCAACGGGCAGCTTTCCTGAAATGATGTGCGCATTTGCTGGCACTGATGTGAGCTGCCAGTCAAATATCTGAGGGATGGGGAATCAACACGCAAGATGATGAGGAAGTCCTCATGCATATATATCAGCTGATAAAGACGCAGTCAAAACAAGCTCCTGCATCTCTATTTCTTGCACCTGAACTGGCTGTATCTCTCAGCTCTTTCCTTGATATGTCCTGTTCTGTTCCTACACAAACACCTTTTTGATTTTTTTTCCTTCCCCCCCTTTAATGTTACGGCACACCTTCCTTCCTCCTTTTTTCTCAAGGTGAGCGCTTGGCCAAATGAAGTGTCTTTTGCTTCTGCGGTTTTTCTGAAAACTAGAATCCATGCCTCAGTTAACAAATAAATAACTTTACTTTTGAAATTATTTAAGCTTTTAAACAATTTAACACACAGTTTTCTGTCTCTTAGCAAGCAAAACAGCCTCTGAAACGTTCGTACATTCGATGCGGTTACATGCATCAGTTTTCCTTTGGCTTGAAACTAAAATGATTGCCAGAAACCTTATGGCATACCGTTCTCTTTGCCAGTAATCATTTAAACAGTGACATTTTTTAAATGGCATATTCCCATTGAGGAATGAAACACTTTCTTTTTTTATTCTTAATTCTATTGCCAGGTACTCATCCAGTTGGGAATTTGACACTGCCATTTAGGCCGTGAATTATTGTACGCAAGGTAATTATGAAATGAGACCCTGAGCGGAGACTCCCATTTGTGTTGATCAGCTATGCAATTCATCAGTTTTTACGGCGTTATGACATTTGAATTGACCCTCGGGGACAGCCAATTTAAAGTGCAGACGCATTGATATTGGAAAGACAGCTCAGAGGCAGTTCAGCTGCCGACTGCCCACCACTCAGCAGCCAATTAAAGGTATTGAAGATGCAACAGGAAACGGTCATGAACAATTAGTATTTGATCATTCATAGTCGTACACGCTGACCCATTAAAGCACCGGACGCTGGAAGCGATTACCCATCCACTGTCCTGTCCAGTCAACTTCCTGCCAAGAGTGATGGATAGACTTTCTCTGTTGTTTAATGGTGGCTGATGACACGCATGTAAGAACTCACTCCTAGACTAAAACACACAAGAAACAAGACCTCTGTCTTCTAGATGAGGGATGTTCAATGTGTCTTCTCTGTGCACGTGTTGGGACCAGATCGCAACTGCTCTCCCAAGTCTTTTAGTCTCTTCCACAGATTCTTGAAAGCTTTATTTTGTTTCCAACTGAAGGTGAGGGAACTAAGGAACTGAGGGAAGTAACCAAAAAAATGCATTCTTCCTGCCAGCCACTTCATTTGTGTATGGTGGCTTCTTCCAAGCGACAAACTCGGCATAAAAATTCAGCACAAATGTTTTAAAATCTGAACGATTCCCGGAGAACCGGAATATCAGTCCTGGTTCCTCTCAATTCCCAATGCCTGACCCTATCAGTATTTCATATGGTATTGAAGTATGAAAACTGTGTTTTCCTTTATTAAAACAGGCTTTCGCTATTTCCATAGCTGTGTTCCCTTGAGAGCAGCCTGCTGTGCGTTCTTGGACACCTGTCTGCCTCAATCTCTTACAGAAGTTTAGGATCAGTAAAGTTTTTTTTCTTTTTTAGGCAATTGTGTGATATATAGTAAGTACAGCAGGTTTGTTGACTAAACAGACATGGAAAAAAATGACACTTCATACCAAGGATGCACCAAAATTACCATTTTGCACTAAACCTGAAAACCAAAAATGAGGAAGCAAAGGTCAAAAATCAAAACACAGAAAGAAATTAATATGCCTTAAAAACCTAATTAATAAATAGCCTACATAAAAATTCCTCCGCTGGATCATTTTCTGCACTTCGCCCTAATATTTATTTATTTCTTTTGTATGTTCATATAATTCTAATACGTATCGAAACGTATGTGACCATCGCCCAACACTCTAGTTCACACTAGTTCCTTCCAAGCAATTTTCAGACACCAATAACCGACTGCCAGGACGGGGGAATTTTAGGCTCATTTCCCCGCCTTCCAACCTGTCTGAAAATGTTTGGCCGACCCATAGAGCGACCACAATGATTTATCAGCTCTCTTTTTTTTTCTTCTTTAAGTTCAAGTCTAATCGTACCATGTGCTCTCAGGTGGTGCCATCATTGCCAGATTTTGTCATCATAGCATCCTGTTTCGGCAATGTCGATTCAATGCCAAGCATCTCTGGGCTATTTTGGGTCAAAAATATTTGGTAGCTGTTGAATCCATACTAAAAATACTATTTAGTCTGCGTGGGCCAGAATTAGCTGAGTCACTTTTCCTAGTTAAAAAAAAAAATGAAAACCAAGCATGTATTTTTTAATGTCCTCTAACTGCACTCTAAGTGAAGCTGCTTAAAAATGTAATTGCTTTGGGTCAACATTTCATAGACATTTTTTTTCTTGTGGTAACATTTGCATTTTATAAAAACTGATTCGGGCCAAATTGCTGACTGGAGGTGCCGGACATTTATCAATAGATTTAATTGTACATCGAGGGAAACTCTGGTGCCTACTTGCTATGTTCAATTATTGAGCCTTTATTGGCTCGTTGAAACGTCACCTTTCAATGGCCTCATTTGATTGGGTGAAATCTTCTTGTTGTCTGATCCTCATTTGCATCAAGACTCTGACTTAAAGAAAACTCATCGACTATGTGTACTGTGAATGTTATTAGGTTTCCATGGTGTAATATGTTCCAAACATATCAGCATGAAGGAAAGGGAAGCTCTGTTACACAACTCTACAGTGTTAATCTCTTTTAGCGGGCGCTCTCTTTCTGCGGCAAACTCTACTGAGATACTGTGTGCGCCTCTCAAAATACATACAGAGCAATCTAATTACTGAGATAGCAGTTCTGCTTGGCTGATTAACTGTTCTCCATTTGCCTCCGTGCTGTAGCATTGCCTCCACACAGTCTCGAGCTAATCTCCTTATTCCTCCCCAGCTGAACCGCACTTTCATTTGCGCTTTTGGCTCAATCATCTACCCGCGCCCATTTTTTACTCACACTTTGGTCTTCCCTTTGCTTCTCTTAAGTATTCTTTGAAGACAAGTCTGGACGCTTCTAAAAGTTAAACATTTTTATTAAGTCGCATGTCAGTTTTGTTCGGTATTTTTACACTTTCTTTGTTGCTGTTTTTCATTTCCAAAAGTTGCTACATAAGGAATAAATTTGTAGTACAAGACTTTTTGGCACCGTTGTGTCCAGACAATATAAATTGTAGCTGGCGCTGTACCTAAAAGTTGAAGTTGTACTTCCTCTCTTTCTTTCTTTTTTTTCTTTTTAAATAAATCTCATATTTCCTTCCTTTTTCCTCATCACAATAAACGATTAAAGGCTAAGAGGAGAAAACACAATATACAAAAAGACATCCATTGTTGTCCTGTGTTTACGGTGTACTGTTTGTCTATGTTGAATTTATTCGCAGGTTCAACTGAGTTGCATTGCACTGGGAGCTATGCAAGTGCAAGCAATAAGAAGAAATGGAAGATGTTGACAAGTGTTGGAACGTCACTGGGTTGTCTAGCTAAAGAATACACATTATAGATAAGAGCTGGTGCTGAGAATTTAAAGACCAAGTGTGAAGCAAGTTCAGAAAATTCCAAAATTGAATCTTTGTGTCACAAGAAAAGTAATTACACGGAATATAAGTGATAAAGCATGAAAAAACTATTTTTTATTTGGTATATTTGACAAAATAATTGTTTTCCCAAACTGAGATTCCGCCGAGCGACCAACATGAAACTGAGACGTCATTCCAGGACAACTATGACAGACCTCAACATAGAAAGTGGATTCAACCAATCAAAAATTGACTCACAAAGCGAAATCTCGAGTTTATCTGAGGGGATCCAGAGCGACTCCTTGTTCACACGCACTGTCCTCATTCAGCACATACGCACTCCGCGTACATACATGCACATCACAGCCGTCAGTCACACAATACACATTACACATGCAACACACCACATGTTTTTCAAAATAGATTGTAATCACAACTACCTTTTTGCGAGCCCTTTATCACAAGCAAAACGGTTACGAAACCAGAGCTTTCCGGAGTGCTTGTGGCAAAGAACACTCGCTGACACCGGCTTGAAATCCCCTCTCCTTGCCAGAACGAAATTGCCTCATTATTTTGTTTTGGCCTCTCAAACAGATGCTTCCCAGACTACGAACAATGCATCGCCACCAAGGCATTTCACCAAAAAAAAAACGCAACAACAATGGCAGTTGAGCAGCTCACCGGACAATCAATGATGCAGTACAATGGCGACTGGAGACTCGTCGTTCTGTAAATTACCATATTTTTACGGCCATAAGACGCGCTGCATCAAAGGGCGCAACACCAATTGAGGGTGCTATTTCCATATTTTATGCATATACTAGGCGCGCCGCACTACAAGGCGTTAGCTCAGCTGCTCGCGCTAGCTCAGCTGCTCGCGTTAGCTGATGCCAGCTCACCAGGACTCAATCCCCGAAAGGGATTGCTGCCAGAGGTATCACCCCGTTCCAATGATAGATGTCCTGAAACTATAAGGAATCACTGTCAATAACACTGACTCTGACCAATATAAGATGTCATGGCAATAGTCTACTAGACAACGTCAGGGGAGGGACTTCACTGGTCACCACACTCCTTAGAGTCACGGTTTCAAATCAAAACCAAAAAAAAACTCAGCAAACAATGAAACAAAGAAATAAGGTTAACATAAAAAATTTATCTCTCATGCCATCTATATACCCAAAAGAAATAAAAATAACACAAAAAGATTATAGCAATGGCTTCTTGGGAGCCACTCAGCCTAAGCCAATTACAGCAATGGCTTCTTGGGAGCCACTCAGACTCAGCCAATCACATGGCTGTTTAGAGAGATGTGCATGGCTGTTTAGAGAGACGTGCTGCTGTGCTTTGGGCTTTATGCAGTCTGTTGTCTAAACCTGGGACGTTTCATGCTCGCAATAACATAAATGATAAGACAGACTACAACATTGTGGACAGCTGCCCTTTTGTCCAGCTTTATCCTACAACATCACCCAAACACCATAGCCACATAATGTATAAGTCACGGTCAATTTGAAGCATATATGACTCAGACTTTGACCAGCAGGGTGTGCTAACATGCACTCCGAACAGCCCAATGAGTAAAAGGGTTGATGGTCGAGAGTGATGCTCAGTCCATATAATGGGCGCGTCGCTTTACAAGGCGCTTTGTTTGTTTTGGGGAAGATTAGGGACTTTAAAGAGCGCCCTATGGCCCGGAAAATACGGTACATCATTCCCGAAGAATGCCGGACAAAGACGAACAAAAACATTTTCGTTGTTAGGGCGTTGCTATGGGTCTGACTATGAATCTAGGATCTGTGTGTTAAAATAAATAAATCAACAAATAAATAACGTGAGTACTCTTAAAATTGACTTATCACTCAAAATACGGTTGGTCAAGTTAACTTCACTCTTGGTCTTTAACAATTAGTAAATGGTGGTCTTCTTATTCTGAATTGTTCTCAAAGATCTGTCCTTTCCCGCTTCCATGTGTGTGATCTTGTTCAATGGGTGGCGTGCAACATAAAATATGCAGTAGAGTGTAACTTATATTTCCCTTTCAGGGATTACAATCAGTAAAGTAGAAAAGTAAAAAATGTTGCAGCAAATGTCTTGCTTGTTTGACTTTTGCTTTTCCCATGACTACTGTAATACAAACATGGTTCCATTAAGATTGATTTGTGTGCAGTTAGTGCATGGGAATTGTGTTGTCGCCCACTGCTTGATCATGAAGCTCGTTGTGATGCAGCCTGTTTGTGACAATTAATTAGCCGTGTTTATTTTGAATGTAAATCACACCACTGGCAGTTAAGCTAGCTGTCTTGCACTTCATGCACTTAAGAACTTGCTGCATGTTGGTGTTTAGACTTTTTGAATATGCATGTCGGTGCTGTACATGTGAGTGTGCGTGTGTGGGGGGGGCGTGCGTGTGTGTGTCTGTGAATACATCCTTAAAAGATAGTGATAATGAATCATATGAAAATATATAGTTGAAATTTGAATCTTGCAGCCGTTATGTTTTGCAAGTGGGACAACCAGACATTTGTTTGTTGCTGTTTCTGCATTTAATTGTGTCACTGTGAAGCGACAATCAAAAAAAAGGGAAAATGTTTTCCAGTTCATTTGCTGTAATCTAATCTAGTGCATACAAGTAGGGAAAAAAAGCATAGCCAGGCCTTTAGCATGGTTGGTCCACCATAGCGGATTTAAAGTGGAGGTTTTGGGGATGGTGTGCGATAATAGGAGAGTGTGGGATAATAACCATCCTCATGGCAGTTACGTCACTAATTGAAAGTCCCACCCTCATTAAGTATGTGCCCGGGTGTGTGTGGGGGTGTGTGCGTGTGTGTTTTTACATTCAAATCTCAGCTGGGTTGCCTTTTCCTAATTAATACAGGTATAATGAGTCCAGCTGTGGACCTCTGCCCCCTTGGAATGTTAATTAAGCAACTCCGTCAGTATGTCTTTGGAAAGGGATGCTATCTAACATCTCACACAATCAAATACATGTGCTATTGTGAATAATGAGTAAATATAATTACGCCTGTTGGTGCATATGTAGGTAACGTCACTGACGTTCCTTTTCCAACCAGGCCAGATTGTGTATGGCAGCAGTGAGGTAATAAGCTGTCTGCCTTTGTTGCAGCCCTAACAAAAGTAGTGTATTAGCTCAGGACAAGGGGAGAAATGTTCATAAAGGGAAAAAAATGCTGTCAATAACATGAACATGCCAGCCGCAGCCAGTAAATAACCCTAACGATACAAGTAATTAGTTTTACTTCACTCCAGCGTTGAAACTCTCTGCCACTTTTAGCTTGGCCAACAGGTTACCATTCAGGCCGTGTGTCTTCTTGGAGCGGTAATGAAAAGTCTCTCACTGTTAATGAGGTAAACGCAGAAATTAGATTGCCTCAGCAAATCTTTCCGAGGAAAGGATGAGATGCAAGAAGCTTAAATATTTAAAGGGAAAGGCTTAATGACGACCGCTCCAGCAAACGTGATATAAATAAGAGATGCAGCAGTTTAATAACATTAAATATTCATTTGTTCATTCATATGGTGAACTACATTGTTGCACATCATCTTTCTTGTTATTCCCATGAAAAAAAAAATCTAAATTAATTTCCTCTAAAATAGTCTGCTGTTGAAAGCGTTACATGATCAAGTCAGCAAACAATTAATCTACCTGAAGTATTTAAAATCATTTTATTCTGCCATATCATTTCTGGTACAGGTTTGGTAAGAAGAGAGATGACAAGAGCAGAGATGCAGTGAAAGGGGCAAAAAACAAACTGGAAGCCTGGAATGAGGTGGATGTCGACAGGTTTCCTGAAACCAAAGAGAGGTAAGCAACAGCGTGACTTTTACATGAAACAATTGGAAGTCATCGGAGTCATCGCAATATTTTCTTGCTTCTCCCTGATTCTTGTCATTAAAAGCTACGATTCGCGGTATTCCGATGTCGACATTGGCCAGCTCACCCCCGCCGCACACTCCCTCCCTGATGTGGAAGATGATGACAATGACCCCAACTATGCCCAGATCAACAATTTCCTCCAGCCAAACTCGCTGCAGCTGATTGGCCGCTTACCTTCCGCTGCGACTCCCGTGAATGTAGAGACCAAACAGCCTCAGGCTTCTGCAGATGAGTTAGAGGGGCTTTACGCCAAGGTCAACAAGTCCAGGCAACAACCTGCAGAAAGGTGAGACATCAGGGGCGGCAATCAAGAACCAATGGTTCCTTTTCATATTTTGCTCTTCACATTTGTGCCTTTATGGGTGAGGGTCATGAGAAAGACTGGATTTAGACTGCAAGTGCCCCATTCTCATATAGTGCTTGCTCTGCTTGATTGATTGATTGATGCTGATTGCCTGTTCCCATGTACATAGCAAATGACACATATTCTATATTGTATATTGAAGTGTTTATACATGAACCAACACACATGCGCCGATTCCCAAATTACGCAGTAATATTTACACAAGCGACAACTCCTGCCAGTGACAACACCCGAATACACTATAATACAGTCCATATATAATAGCTTTTAATTCGTAACGCTGCTATCTCTTTGGCAGATACTTTTTGAATATTCATCTATATTCGGAGGAATCTTTATTTCAATGGAAAGAGATCAGATTCCATGTGTTTTCTTTCTCTTTCCATTGACATGACTCATAGCACATAGGCGTAGGATTATCCCAGTAGCCCATGGTGCCGTCCATACCTCGGTTTTTGGGCCATCGTTCTTTCCATTTTCATTACATGTTTTGTGCATAAAGAGAGCTTGTTTTAAGTTACACAATGTTTTGAAGGGTAATCTGCATTTTAGCTTATTATATTCCTCACCAAACCCCCTTATGATGCTCAAAATTATTGGACCATGATTTCCCTTGCCCGGACGCGGGTCACCGGGGCCCCCCTCTGGAGCCAGGCCTGGAGATGGGGCTCGTCGGCGAGCGCCTGGTGGCCAGGCCTGCACCCATGGGGCTCGGCCGGCCACAGCCCGAAAAGGCAACGTGGGTCCCCCTTCCCATGGGCTCACCACTTGTGGGAGGGGCCAAAGGGGTGGTGTGCAATGTGAGTCGAGCAGCGGCAAGAGGCAGGGACCTTGGCGCTCTGATCCCCGGCTACAGAAACTTGCTCTTGGGACATGGAATGTCACCTCTCTGGCGGGGAAGGAGCCTGAGATGGTGTGCGAGGCAGAGAAATTCCGACTAGATATAGTCGGGCTCACCTCCACACACAGCTTAGGTTCTGGTACCAGTCCTCTTGAGAGGGGTTGGACACTCTTCCACTCTGGAGTTGCCCAAGGTGAGAGACGCCTAGCAGGTGTGGGCATACTTATTGCCCCCCGGCTTGGCGCCGGTACACTAGGGTTCACCCCAGTGGACGAGAGGGTAGCCTCCCTCCACCTTAAGGTGGGGGGACGGGTGCTGACTGTTGTTTGTGCTTATGCACCAAACAGCAGTTCAGAGTACCCACCCTTTTTGGAGTCTTTGGAGGGTGTGCTGGAGAGCGTTCCCCCTGGAGTCTCCCTCGTTCTGCTGGGGGACTTCAATGCTCACGTGGGTAATGACAGTGAGACCTGGAAGGGCGTGATTGGGAGGAATGGCCCCCCCAATCTGAACCCGAGCGGTGTTCTGTTACTAGACTTCTGTGCTCGTCATGGATTGTCGATAACGAACACCATGTTCAAACACAAGGGTGTTCATATGTGCACTTGGCACCAGGACACCTTTGGCCGCAGTTCGATGATCGACTTTGTAATCGTGTCATCAGATTTGCGGCCGCATGTTTTGGACACTCGGGTGAAGAGAGGGGCGGAGCTGTCAACTGATCACCACCTGTTGGTGAGTTGGCTCCGATGGTGGGGGAAGATGCCGGTCCGACCCGGCAGACCCAAACGTATTGTGAGGGTCCGCTGGGAACGCTTAGCAGAATCCCCTGTCAGAAAGAGTTTCAACTCCCACCTCCGGCAGAACTTTGCCCACGTACGGGGGAGGCGGGGGACATTGAGTCTGAGTGGACCATGTTTCGTGCCTCCATTGTTGAGGCAGCCGATCGAAGCTGTGGACGTAAGGTGGTCGGTGCCTGTCGTGGCGGCAACCCCCGAACCCGCTGGTGGACACCGGCGGTAAGGGATGCTGTCAGGCTGAAGAAGGAGTCCTATCGGGCCTTTCTGGCCTGTGGGACTCCGGAGGCAGCTGATAGGTACCGACTGGCCGAGCGGAATACGGCTTCTGTGGTTGCCGAAGCAAAAACTCGGGCGTGGGAGGAGTTCGTGAGGACATGGAAAACGACTTCCAGACGGCTTCGAAGAAATTCTGGTCCACCATCCGTCGTCTCAGGAGAGGGAAGCAGTGCACCACCAACACTATTTATAGTGGAGATGGGGTGCTGCTGACCTCGACTCGGGACGTTGTGAGTCGGTGGGGAGAATACTTCGAAGACCTCCTCAATTCTACCGACACGCCTTCCTTTGAGGAAGCAGAGCCTGAAGACTCCGTGGTGGACTCACCTATCTCGGGGGCTGAAGTAACCGAGGTGGTTAACATGGGTGCATGGGAGTTCGCCCAACCAGTCTACATGTGTTTTGTGGACTTGGAGAAGGCGTTTGACCGTGTCCCACGGGGAGTTCTGTGGAGCGTGCTTCGGGAGTACGGGGTACCGAGCCACTTGATACGGGCAGTTGGGTCCCTGTACCACCGATGTCAGAGTTTGGTCCGCATTGCCGGCAGTAAGTCGGATTCGTTTCCAGTGAGGGTTGGACTCCGCCAAGACTGCCCTTTGTCACCGATTCTGTTCATAACTTTTATGGACAGAATTTCTAGGCGCAGTCGGGGCGATGAGGGGATCCGGTTTGGTGACCGCAGTATTTCAGCTCTGCTTTTTGCAGATGATGTGGTACTGTTGGCTTCATCAAGCCGTGATCTCCAACCCTCTCCAGGTCGGGGAGGAGATCCTGCCCCAAGTGGAGGAGTTTAAGTATCTTGGGGTTTTGTTTACGAGTGAGGGGAAGATGGAGCGAGAGATTGACAGGCGGATCGGTGCAGCCTCCGCTGTGATGCGGAGGCTGTATCGGTCAGTCGTGGTGAAGAGGGAGCTGAGCCAGAAGGCGAAGCTCTCGATTTACCGGTCGATCTTCGTTCCTACCCTCACCTATGGACACGAGCTGTGGGTCGCGACCGAAAGAACAAGATCTCGGATACAAGCGGCCGAAATGAGTTTCCTCCGCAGGGTGTCTGGGCTCTCCCTTAGAGATAGGGTGAGAAGCTCGGCCATCCGGGAGGGACTCAGTGTCGAGCCGCTGCTCCTCCACGTAGAGAGGAGCCAGATGAGGTGGCTCGGGCATCTGTTTCGGATGCCTCCTGCACGCCTCCCTAGTGAGGTGTTCCGGGCATGTCCCACCGGCAGGAGGCCCAGAGGACGACCCAGGACACGCTGGAGAGACTACGTCTCCCGGCTGGCCTGGGAACGCCTGGGCATCCCTCCGGCAGAGCTGGAAGATGTGGCTGGGGAGCGGGAAGCTGCTGCCCCTGCGACCCGACCCCGGATAAGCGGCAGATAATGGATGGATGGATGGATATTCCTCAACTAATTTTGTACAAACAATAATACAGTAATAAGAAATGTGTTTAACAAAGGAAATCCCACGAAATTTTGAGATGTGCCAATCACATTTTCTTGCACCCGAGTCTGAGTCCAAGACACTTGCTTTTGAGTATCTGCCAATACAAAGTCTTCCAATTCAATACGCTGAAAAGACCACATCCAAAATGTCTCAATTATCTTAATTTATATTAGAATATAGGGATCCCAAGTTGACTTGACTGTAGAAATGAAGAAAATTGAACATTTTGCTATTTTTCAGCCAATATTTGTCAGCCAAAAGTCATGTGAATGACCCTGATTACTGATCATGTGAGTGGAACGGAACATCACAAAAAAAATGTAAAAAAAAAAAAAAAAAAGAAAGACAACATAAATTAGCACTTGGATTGAGCAGGAGTTGATTGGTCCCCACCATTCTGCAGGTTTGACCAGTCGACCCATGCTCAATCCAACACTTAATTAAATCCAAATAATTAATTCATTGTATAAAATTTATTTCGTGACCAAACGTCTGAGCTTTGACCACAGAAAAGGGTTGCAAATCTCATTTGAAATAGTTACTTATTTTGAGTTGTTCAAGTGTTGTGTGTCCAGCAAGCATTATATTTTCCTTTATGGTGCATATTTTAAGGAACCCTTGCAGAAAATAAAATGCCTGTCAACAGTTTTTTACTCCCATGTTGTCGTATTAAATACTGAAACCAAAATGAATCCCAACTGAGATTTAATTGAAACCATTACTCTTAAATTGTCTACTCACTTTATATTTTACTGCATCTCTCAGCTGCATTTTGCAGCTCGATACAGTTCAAGCTATAAGCAGATGAACATGCCACTCACGTGCATGCACACTCACGCACACATGCAAAGTGAATTGCCAAACCGAAATAACGGCATTACATTGTTCGACAGACAGAACTTCACCGTTTTATTAACAAGGTATTTTATTAATTAAAAAAAAAAGGTAATTTGAGAAGATAACGCCAAGTTACAGCTGCCCATCAACCCTGCGTCTGACTGAGTGAATATGCTCCAAGCTGGTCACCGTCGTATGAAGATACGTAAGAATGTATACCCCAGCCCTACTTATATCTCCCTTTGGAATATAATCAACAGGGTTGGGGGCTGACCTGTGAAAAGAAAATATTAATAGTCATAAAAAAGTGTGTTGTCCATTTACATGGATGATGAAAGATGTTGTGAGAAAAAAACAGACATTCTATTTATCCAAGCAGCTGAGAGCCCCTTTTCTTCAGCTTCTAAATACTTATGAAGACGCAAAGTTTCTCAGTAAAGTCCTTCCTCTTGAATTATAGATCATAACTGTCGCTGCTTTAGAATGAATTTGGATTTAGCTATTTAAGTGAGCATGCGTAAAATCTGAAGAGGATTATAATGCAAATGTATCATCTCCCCGATGAAATAATACAGGCTACTTTAAAACTCCCTGCATACTTAACTCTGTGTGAGCAAATGCTATTGACTTGCAAATTGCAAAGAGGATGACAAGAGAAGGGAACAGATGGAAAGACAAGGCAGAAGGAGGGACAAATGGCATAGACAAACTGGGCTGGTGTTGGTGCCATAGAGTACATTGGAGAGCCGAGGATGCAGACAAACGGAGAGCAGGGATAATTAGCCACAGTCCAGCAGCCTGACAGATCTATCGGACCACTTTAACTCATTTACTTGTGGTGGGTGCTTCATTACCGGACCATCCTCTCATTGTGTCCCCCCCCCCCCTCCCCTCCCCGTCCCCCGCTTTGCTAATACAGTATATTAGTTAGTATTCAGCAATAGCATGATGGATGAGTAGCCTTCTCTCTCTGAAAGTAGGAATAATTGAAAGGCACATTTTATATTAGTTCACATTATGCAACAACACTGCATGTAATCTCATGACATCTAAATGACCCATTTTTTAATTTACCTTATTTTTAGCTTGTGTTCTGAAATTAACCATATTCCACTTTACTACGGATTATTTCCATTGCAAGTCTGGCTGTTGAAGAGCCCAAACAACTGTTAGACTTTTTGTGTTTGCACGCGTACGCAGGCAGAAATATGCAGTCGCAGAAACATAGTTGTTCTATTTTTGCAAGACAAGACAGCTCAGTGTAACCGAGCAACCATGTGTATGTGCGTAGTCCCAAGATGAATTATTGCTTGCATACAGCGTTTCGTTTGATTGTCCTTTGTTAAGGTCTTTTTGAATGTACTACGTTAACGAATAGGCTCTCTCCCACAGACTTGTTATGAATGGGCTGACGATTGACCCCTCGCGTCTGACATCAGAGTGCAGGCATCTTACGCTGCCACTATTACGAACAACTTGTTTTGTTTCTGTGCATATTTTACCCTGGGAGTAGTACTAGCTCAGCAAAGAAAACTTCACGGTTTGCATCGACCAGTCCAAGTATATTTTCTCAGTATTGTGCCTCATGAATTACAATAGTTAGTTTACATTTACAAGTGGAGAACAGTATTTTGAGGCACCACGCATACAGTTATTTCATTGATCCAAAAAGAACATGGTGTGATTTTCAAGGGAAAAGCAGTTTGCCCTAACCGCTCAAGCTACATTATAATTCTGTAATAGAAAGAGAGGAATTAAGTTAGAATAAAAGAGAGAGTGTGGCTATTTTAGAAGCTTTTGGCAATCCCCATTCATTGAATGCTTTTTGGTGGCATAAAGAATTGCTACGTTTTGCTTTTTAGCCACATTTGCCTATAAAATTGTAAATGGTTTAGTATTATCATAAAACACAAATATATATTCTGAATCTTCTGTATTGGCACAACTTGTCAACTGTACCTGCTGGAGCTTGCCTGTGTGAAACGTACATGATTTTTATCAAGGAAGAACATGTGACCTGACAGATCAATTTGATCAGCGTCATTTAAACATTTTTGGAATTTTGGTAAATGAATCATTTATTTTTCATCATAAGCTTTTTTTTATATTGCTTGGCTGGGACATCTACCAGTAATTACTCAGATATTAATATTTCAAATGATGACATTTGGAAACATGAAAATATGGAACACCATCCTGTGGGCTTTTTTCCAGCATACTGTCTTCCCTGGAAAGAGTCCTCCTGCTTCCCCTCATCTTTTACATTTTATTGGTGCATAAAAAATGATCCATCTGAGAGATGAGAGACAAGTCTGTGAAACACTTAATGCAGTGCAGCTTTATCCAAATGTTTTTGAAGCCAAGTCATCCACAGAGGATACCACCAGCATCCCCCCACCACACCCTCATCCTGTCAAGCTATGAACAGTGGACTCCCAAGTGGCTGCCTATTTTACTGCTGGGACATTTTCATTAGTGCTTCCGATGGCAGGTGCGTGTCGTGACGGGCGTCACATTTGATTAGCGCCATGCGCTAGTCTGACCTGTAGCGGGAAAAGGTTAGCTATGCTTGTCAAAAGGTATTAAGGCAGAGGGCCCTTGTCATACAGTGGCGGGGCCAGGGAGTGGTGTGAGGAGATAAAAGGAAGAGAGTGGGAGACTTGTATTAAAAAAAATAAGAAGAAGAAATTGAAAAAAACAATTGTGAGCTAAAGTTTAAAGAAGGACAAATGGCCCAACATTTGTTAGAGCTTTCTGGAAAGTAGCAACAAAATCCTTTTGCATATAGAGTAGATATTGGAATCCCACACACGGGAAGCGGATCAACTTATCAATGCCGGAAGTGCACAAAGTGTATCACTTTTTACGAACAACTAACTGTGGAATTTTCTGACCAGCGTTAACGAGCACAATGAGAGGCACTTATAGCTTTCAGGGAGACTGATAAAAGTATACAAGATGTTCCCCTCCTGAATGTTTCTCTTTGTTCTCATGTTGCCTTCTAAATGGGACGTCCTCAGATCTTGTTTGGCAAGCTCCAGTATCACACGTGGAATCCAAACACTGACCGAGTACTTTGATGTTTGCTCGCCTCCAACATCCAGACAGCAAAGAAAACTTCCCATCTTGAGCTTCTTCCTCGCCCTGCTCTTCCGTGTGTGTGTTGTGTCAAAACCAAATGCCAGAAGGATAGAAGCAGCCAGTGGCGTAACAGATCTTCTACTTGGCGTAACAGATCTACTTCGTCCCCTCCTTCACAAAGTTACTGAACATACTGTTTGTGTTTGCTCTCATTGAGTCCTCACATTTTTGCTCCCAGTAGAGGAGATTGTGTGTGTTTGTGTGTGTGTGATTATGCTGTAACAGGCGAATGTAGCTTTATTCATTCTTTTATTGTTTATAATTGGAAGACACCCGAAATTTCAGACTCAGGTCCTCTATTAAGAACTGCATATGCATGATTGTCATGGGTCCAAAACACAGTTCATTTATTATGAATGGAAGGTGAAAAAGGATTGTTTTACTTGTTTTGTACAACTTTGGCGTTTGTTAACCCACTACCAGAGTTGTGAAAGTTCATCTTCAACACAAGCTAGTTCAAAGTTCACTCCATAGCTTTTAAGACAACACAACAACAGTATAGTTCAGTTCATAGGTCATAATTCAAAAAGTTGAACTACTGTAAGTTCACTCCACTTCTAAAATGAACAAGTTCGTAGTTCTTGGGACCAGGACACACTCACAAAAACCTGCTGTTTGCTACAAATTCTATCTAATGCCTACCACTGACTAATAAACAGAAACTTACCTTCCCTGTCGACAACCCATAAAGATTTTGCAAAGTGATAAAACATCCACAGGCACCCCCCCCCCCTCCCCCCACTCCAGGTTACCATCATGCTTCACATTTTGATGACACATGCGGCCATCTAGGCTCTGTGGCTTGGGTTGCCAATTAAGCCATTTATCACCGCTTCATATGAAGGCTCGTTTACCGTGTGTTTAGCGGCGTTTTTGCCCAGAAGTCGTAAGGAATGGGAAAACTCTTGAACAAAAATGAACTGTGGTTCAAAAATTGTTCACAGAATTGGTGCATTCAGGCAGAAATCCACTACATTCAGTTCACGTTCGCCCGAAATATGAACGAGTTCATGAACTTTTGTTCAATGTAGTCGTTCAAGTGCAGCACTGCCCAGTGCCAAAAGAAAGAACTTGCCAAAGCAGATCTTAGCCCCCATCGACACCTTTTGGATGAAAGTATTTTGAGCATTGCTGTCTGTTTGTTACGTAGCATAATCCAGAATCAGCCACAGCCATTAGTATGGTAATGTTGATATTGTCAGTCGTGAGATTCACAACGTAGTGACATAATTAGAGTGTTGTTTCAGTTGTAGAGCAACATGCATGCTCATTCACAAGCGACCGGGACATGGGTTAATGTCCTCAGCATACGATGGGTCATATGCAATGAAATAGTTTGTCAGCGTGTGTGTTTGTTAGCCAGAAGTGTCAAGTTTCAAAGTTAATAAACTTTATCTTATTTAAGTGGTACATTAGGGTATCTATACTCGAGGGAGTAGTTAATTTTTCAGCCTGCTTTTTACTTCTACTCCTTACAATTTTATGCAAATTTCTGTGCTTTCTACTCCTTACACACACAAAAAAGTATAAAAGTATTGCAATGTACCATTGCCCATCTGCCTAGGGTACCCATTTCAAATTGGGGCGCATTTTCTCCAAGCACGAGCGCTGAAATTTACTCCAAATTGTTGCTTCAAACCAAAATGGATGCATTTCTATTTAATCTTGTGTTTGTTCCTTGACTTTTTTTTAACGAATTCCAATGAAACGGATGTCTTTGCACAGTTGTGCTACTAAGTGAAAATAAATACATTTTCACCCGGATGCAAACGCTTGTAAAAATTATGAATTTATGAGCATTGAGAACCCCAAAAAGGGAATAATACAAAATAACACGCCAATTCCAAGAGTAACTTAGTTGCTATTAAGCTATCAGCAAGGTTGTCTGCAGGACATGCAGCAGCACTGAGATTTGTATTGATTAGCTATGCCAGTTAAGTCATTTTCAAGGGGTGATGATTAGCACGACCTGGTGTAATGCAACTTCACGTGTTTATTTTAATAAAACTGAAACATGTGTGCTGATGCTTCTGCGGCACAGTTAAAGGTTTATTTATTTATTTATTTTGCCCAAAGCATTGGCGAGGACCTTGCAGACACATTCACACTCAGGAGTTGAATGATGGCAACGTTTTTCGCATCAATACTGGCACAGGGAAGTGTATGACTCAGCCTTCTCTCCTTGCAAAGAGCTACATTAAATCACAGGAGGGTCACCATCTTTACCACATACTAAACGGCAGGTTGTTAATGTATTCCTAAGGTTGTCCTCACTCAGACACGCACACGCATGCGCCATGAAAAGAGAGTTAAAGGTGTAGGATATAGTCAATACCTCGAACGGGTCAGAACATTCCAACCTTACAGTAACTGTTCATTAAATGCTTCCAAGTTATTGTTTTTGTATTAGAACTGCATTGGGGGGGGGTGGATTTATGAAGCATATTCCCTTTTTTTCCCCTCACTCCCTGAATATTTTTCACCGGATTCTTAGAAGCTGTTGTGGGTGTTATCTGTCTGCCTGTCAGTCTGGATGTACTCGTTTCCTACTTGTCACCATGCAGCCAAATAATGAGACAAGATGATGCTGCGTGTATCATGTTTAGTATGAGAGCACTTTCGCCGTACTTGGATGTGTATCTTTCATGACAACCATGTGTGTTGTTTGACTCCAAGCACCAGCAGCCCACATCACTTACGCACTTTTATGCCTCTTGCTGCAGTAATCAATGGCCCCAAGGGATGCGGCGGGCTGCTCCAGGCTATGAAGAGCTGGACACGGCGCGACGTAGAGTACTGGAGAACGACCCACACCGGGTGAGTGAATGCTTTGGTTTCTTTACCTGACATAAATAAATAGAAATGAGCCACCATCTACACGGGAAGAGTTTTAATGGGAAGAGTTTAAATGGAATAATCAGAATCAACATGATAACAATAGTATTGGTTTGCAAAATTTCTCAAAGAACAAGTTTACACAAACACCATTTAACATAGGATCACCTATTTTATATTTGATCAACTTTAATAAATGCTCTCATACATTGATATAGTAAGTCCATGGATAGTTTCTCCCTGTATCTCATTTGAGGATGCAAGAGTTGCTGCTGAATGTAGCCTGACTTCCGCCCTCATCCATCTTTCTTTTAACGATGCGCCAAACTGACGGAGAAATATAGCTATTTAGCATAGTTGGGAGCAAGTCACACATGTGTGCAAGTCCCAAGTCACTGTGGAAAAAAAATCAAGCCGGTCAAGTCGAGTCACCGCCAGATTTTAAGCAAGTCGTAAGTCAAGTCACAAACTCAGTACAAACTCAGTTTTGTCATGAACAAAATCCATTAATTCAGATGAATTATCCTCCGACGCCGTTGGTGTTTACATTGCTACTTCACACAAGTAACGTTTACCGTGTTGCCAGGATGGTGAAAAGAACAAAAACCCTCTTTTTTCTTTCTTTCTTCTTTTCTGTGTTAAAATTCTAATTTAAAACGATAAACACGATGACTTGTCAAGTCATGTAGTTCAAATCAGTCAAGTCAAGTCACTTGGATACCAAAAAGTCAACTCAAGCCATTCCCATGTTTTTGGCAAGCTAGTCGCAAGTCCTAAAAATAGCGATTTGAGTCTGACTTGAGTCATGTCCCCCATCTCTGCTATTTAGTAGTTAAGCAAAATGTTATACTGTAGGTTGCCTTTCAGAATGTTATGTATGTGTTATGAGAAGAGGTTGCATTTTTCTGGTGTTTATTGCTGTTGCAGAAAGTTTGGGATTGTCGGTAGGTGTGCCAGGGTCAGTTGCTGACTGTAATTTGTTCACGTTTTCACATTACTTACTGTGTACCTGGATTGAAGTCAGGTTCCTTTAGTGCAACACATCTGGAAAATTAATCGTCAAAACTGAGACCAAAACAGTAGAAACAACAATGACTTAAATGCGTCATGACAAAAAATTTGTTACATAGTGAGATGTTTTCAAGTTTAGAATGAGAAATCTGGATTATTTCCAGGTAAAATTTTAATTGCAATATGTTTTTGTGTGAAATAATCAAATGAAAATTTCAAACTGAAATGCAAGCCATAAAAAAAAGACCACAATTTATCTAAAAATTAAAAACACAAACACCCTCTCGCACACCCCTCCCCCAGTTCCCCACTTAATCTATTTTCAGATGATTTAACATTTGGATGTGGCATATGGCATCCAGACAGCACCTAATTTCAAGACAGTCTTTGCCTGGTTCAAGCAAGTCCTAAATCAAGTCGTACAATCTCACTCAGTCAGAAAAAAATAGTGACGTTTTTTTTTCTCACTAATGCTAGCATATATATATATATATATATATATGCTCTCTTCTACTCTGTCCTTCACTATACAGCAGTGTGACAAGAATAGTATCGAGTAATGTATTATGATTATCATCATCATCATGTTTTGTAATGGCTCCTGAGTTGTCCGCTCTGTCATAATTGATCAAGCTTTCGGGGGTTAATGAAGATATACCTTCCAAACAGAATATCTTGAAATAGTAAATCCATAAATGCTAAAAGTCGTACTGTATGTTGACCTGTCCAGAGAATTGCGAAGGTAATTCCGCAGTTGGTTTTATATTTCACAAGACTCTACTGAGCAAAGACATAACCAGCGGCATGGTTTGAAATATGGGATGGATTTGCTGTCCACCCTCAACTTGCCTCCCACTGCGCTTGTTTCCTTTCCTCACAGTCGTCTATGTTTACTGAATGAAGCTGTATACGCTGGCCGTCATTAGCCACTCATAGACTCGCAACACAGCTGCTTTCTTTGTGGCCTGAGGCCTGAGCCGCTCATTACACGTCCCTGTGCAGCGTGTCGCTGCCTTCAGTTGCCCGCCATTCTCTTGTTATCAAAACACTGATACGATTAAAGTGCAGCCTGCGTGGGTGTGCCCTCTGATCAGATTTTTCTGTTTTTTACCCCAGCCTTGCCAGCAGTAAGAAATCAAAGGATTTTTGTCCCCTAAGGGGCTGTTAATGCAGCACATGACTCCCCATTCACATACACGCACACTGTGAGAACGGGAAATTCAAGACAATAAAACGTCCTGGAAATAACACAGGAAAAGATGAAACTAAAATAGTAAAGAATGAAATGGAATTTTGAGTGAGACAATGAAGAATATTTACAAATAAAGGAAGTGTGTTGCCACTCGTTGATACAGTTCTGTGGATAAAAGTGCAGCACTCCACTTTTATTAACGCAGCATCTTTTTACATTTACATCAGTGGTATGTAGCGTTATTTTTAAAGATAACTGTAGAAATGAAGTTATTCCACACTGTGCTAAAATGTCAGTTCATGCATGGGTCCAAATGGAGGCGTCTGGGCATAATTATTCTTTTCAGATCATAATTATAGTGGCCACAACAATCAGCGCTGTTGTTCTTATCACAATATTGCTAAAAGAAATGGAAAACTTAATAGAAAACTAAATTAAATTAGCAACTCTGGGTGGATGGATGGATGTACATTTTACACATTAGATATTCGTAAACAACAGCAACAGAAATTAATATATTTTCCTGTGATCCAAAGTGCATCACAACAAACCTGATATTGTCCTCTTTTCTAACCCGTCACAAGAATGTTTCACTACGTTAATAAAGCAACTTGAATAAACAAACAGAATGGAACATATGCAGATACAACACATAAGCAAATAGCCGGTGCACTTTAAAAGAACGACTCGAGAACGACTATCTTCACTCTGTTCATTTCCGTTGCTATCGCAAATAACACAGCGACACAGAATAAAAAGAGGTGGCGTCTTGCAATATATTTCAATTGCTTTAAAAGTGTTTTTATTGCTGTTAAATTATTACTTTTAAAGCATTGGTGCTGACAACAGACAATTATAGAGTAATAGAGTCATTTTATCAACATACTTTTTTTCATTAATTTCAAACATTTGTATTCAACAGCATAGAACAATATCAAATAACACAATGAACAACTAAAAATGGACCTCGTGGGAATATTGAAAATGCGTTAAAATGCAAACATAATAATTTTTAAGTTATGATCCATCTGGTGGCACGGTGTCCCGACTGGTTAGCACAATGGCCTCACAATACGGAGGTCGTGGGTTCGATTCCGGCTCCGGCCTTCCTGTGTGGAGTTTAAATGTTCTCCCCGTGCCTGCGTGGGTTCCCTCCAGGTTATCCGGTTTCCTCCCACATTCCAAAAACAGGCATGGCAGGTTGATTGGACACTCGAAATTGCCCCTAGGTATGAGTGTGATCGCACATGGTTGTTCGTCTATGTGTGCCCCGCAATTCGCTGGCAACCAGTTGAGGGTGTCCCCCGCCTACTACCCAAAGATAGCTGGGTTAGGCTCCAGCACCCCCTGCAACCCTAGTGAGGAGAAGCGATACAGATAATGGATGGATGGATGATCCATATGACGTTGCTACTTGCAAATGTACATGATGAAAGAGTGACACAATTGATTTCTGCTTTCATCCGTTGGTTGCCAGCTAGTTATTCGCGACTCAGCTATTAATGTTCACGTGAGCAGGCAATGCAAACTCTGCTTGCATTGTCATGCTTTCATCAATAGGGTGCTAATTGTTCTAATGATTCTTCAGGTGTGCTGTATTGTCTTGTTTTTAACAACATGCCTTGCACAATGGCTTCCCCCAAGTCATAGCTGCCCATCAGCTGCAGGTTTAGGTCATTTTGTTCCTATTACTTCCTCTGTACAGCTTCTTCTTTCATTTCAATTCTATTTACTTCAACTTCTAAACCAAAGTTCAAAGGAAAAGCTGGACTCTGATTGGCTGCGAACGTGCATATTTCTTCTGCGTCTAATGGAGTAAATATGCTCGCCGTTCTTCATGTAAAATCATGATTCTCAATCATATAATCATCCACCCCTACTTATTTTGCCCTTCGTAAAGGGGTTGGTGCGGAGTGAACATCTGAAGGCACCACCTGCCACTGCACATTTGGAATTAGATCATTTGTAAATACAATGACTGTGATACGTGAGGTCAACTGCAAATAATAGTAATGTAATCGATGCTACTTGTGAAAGGTAATTCCATACAATCTATTAAATTTTGTGATTTGTGCAACCCCAAGTAGAACTGTGATGCCTGTAGTCATGACTAATGTACATGTACAATCGGATCTTGGGAAGGCAAAGGCACTCCATGTTTCCATGTTGGTAATGTGACTATCGTGTTCACGTAAAAGTGCTGAGTTGATGTTTGCACAGTGTTTCTCCCCTTCAAAATGACTCATTTAAAGTGCTATCACCATTTTGCGTGAATTCCTCTTCCTTAATGAGAGCAGTATGAACTTGAGCGCGGCGTTCACTTGCATGTATCGACCTTGCAGGATCAGCCCTTTGGCCGCCAATCTGTTCTTTTATGCGCTCATATTTGTGTAGCCTTGGTTGGTAAGAAGTCTTTTTCTCAAGCTTTGCAGCTCAAGGACAGGAGTACCTTTCCACTGTTTTTATACATGCGCTTGAAAGCAAAGGTGAGTGTGTCTCTATTTGCTTGTTTGAGCTGGTTGATCCCAAGTTCAGCACTGACAAACTAACAGGTCTGGTTACAGTATCTATTAATGTCTTCTGTTTATTTTTTTTTCAGTAGTCGGCAAATAGAAAAGGTGTTTGACTGTGGTGAGACCCAACTGAGTGTATTTGACCCTGGCTTTTAAGAATCTCTGTGTGCATGACATTAGATCATTGTGCGTCCATGAATCTAAAAGTAGTCTTCTTCATTCCTCTCCACACTCTTTCCCTCTGTGCCTCGGTCAATCTATGCCCCTCTAATTTGACCATTCTGCCATGTTCCCGGTGTCTGTGAATAGGTCACACTTCTAATTATTACAATCTCTTCCCATCATCTATAACTTCATATAAATGTCAGTCTCACTTTAATGGTGGGAATGCCAATTAAATTGCACAGAACATGACATGTTTCATTTTTACTGAACTCTGAATTCAGCAAATTTGACCTTGCCTCAATAGTTACTTGTATTACCTTTAGGTCTGACGACTCACTGCGAAATAAATAAGTGCAATAATTGGCTAATTGTTAGGGGCAGCTGGCCTGATCGCCTCACACCGCTTTGGGTGTGGCGATTTTTCTTATGTGTGTGTGCATGCATGTGTGTGTGACAAACACAGCTGAACGATTAATTGCGTTTATAAAAGCTACTTGATAAAACATATTCTAGTTGCAAAGACTGCGATTTGATTGGTCATTACTCCACTAAGAGCGGAGGAGAGGAGAGGAGAGGCCGGGTTGATAGCAAGCAGTCTTCAGCCAAGCTTTCTGCCGCGCTTGCTTTCAGTGACGAGACATTGAGGCGATATCAAACATGCTTGATCTTTTTCGCCTCGCAAAGGATAAAAAAATAAAAAATCACAGTGTGTGTTTTGTATTTGGTGTTGCTCCAGCTTCCGTCGAATGCTGGCGCACGCACGCTTGTCGGTTTAGTGGGGAAGTGTCTGTGTGAGCCACCACAGCTGACTGATGTTTCCCGCATATGTACGATAAAAGTATTGGCCATTTCCGATGCCCCCGAAAAATATTACGCCTTCCCAAGGTAATTTGCAGATTAAGCTTTTTCTGAGTTGGTGCTCCATCTAAAAAGGCATTATCACCCACTATCAGTGGTGCCAGGCATGCCTCCAAAAAACAATAACCTGGTGGTTGCATCTTCCGATCAAATGATTTGATTTATACCTGTTAATTGATTATTGTAATATAGATCTGTTATGTTTAAACTTTTTTTACACCAACCTGAATTTGATTGGATAGAATGTTAAATTGAAATATTTCTCACTGAAATTAATAGATATACCATTAATCTTTTCCATCACCAAAACTAAGTTATACTGTGGTGAAAAATAAATCTAATGTAATATAATATAATTGAAAACTCTTATTAAGAAATAAACACTTAAACATTAACAAAGAAACAACACATACGTAGTCTGCTTACAAAATCAGAGAAGAGCACAGATTTGATATTTTGATTTGATAACACTCCCTTAAGCAGTTTCCATTGTCTTGAGAGCCATTCTGACTGTTTAGCGCTTTATTTGCATGTTTGGAAAGTTGGTGTCTGTCAACACAAGGTCTGCTTCCGCTTTCAATCAATGTAGCCACTACTGGCATCCGCAGTTGGATGAATGGATTGTACGTAGAGTTGGGCGTGTCAGTAAATGACGTCCGGCATCAGACACCCAACCAACACCATCAATCCGTCATTATTTCAAGACGACTACATCTGTCATCTTTCAGTCAACGTTATTTTAACCATGCTTTCGTCACTGCGAAATTGCAGTTCATCAGGGCCGTCAGCCAGTCTGTCATCAACAGTCCCTTTTGTTTCCGTCATCGCAGAACTACACACTTCAAATATTTTTTTTTTTAAATGCTTTGTTAAACAAATTACAGATCTTCACCACTATTTAAGGACCGTCCGTTATCCTTCTCTTCTTCTTTCTTGTTTTTCTTCATCTCCTTCGGCATCGCATCAAGAACGTACTTGCGTCACATGTATCCGCAGCACAAGTACACTCACACACACACACACACACCGTGGTGAAATAAAAACAATGTGGGACAATATCATTGTGGTCAGTGGAAACGGGAGATATACAACACAGCCAGCTTCCCTTACCAGCCAGGACCAAGACTAAAAAGGAGCAGCCTTGAAGAACGAGGAGCAAGAAAGTTGTCATATCTTGTGACGGATTGACTTGTTTACAGCTGTTGAACTGTCAACCAATATATACAATTTTAGCAACCATCAGAATTACATTTTTTATTTTTTTTTCCTGTCAGAGGAGCGCCTCCTCTTCTCCGCTCGAAGTAACGCCCGTGTTGTAGTTACCCCTGCGCACTAACACGAGACATGCAGTGCGTGTTTCCGTCATCCGTAGGCAAAACAGGAGTAAATCAGTGTCGGACTGAGGTCTGTTGGTTCTGACCCAGTTCGTGACGATTCCAGTGACGGACGAAAACTCACTTCCATCAGTACATAGTCCGTCGATCTTTTGAAGTTTCTTTCATTCTCCCATCAATTTTACTTGTACTTGTGACCAGAAACAAATCGTAACAAAACTGTAATATAACATCTTTGGCAATGAAATTCTAAGATTCCCATATTAACCTTAACCAGGGGGTTTCATAACATATCTACTTCTGCAGTTCCCTAATTGACAACAAACTGGTCAACGGTTGTCCTGGTTTACTTGTCCCTCATGTTTTTGTGTCCACTACTAGAAACCTGCTGTTTGTTGTCAAATCAACAAACGTGGAGAGGTTAGCTCAAGAAAGTGTAGAGATTCAAGTTGCAAATGCAGTTAAATTGGCAACACAGTTCACAAACCAGTAGACGATATCACCAGACGATCACTGACTTGGAACCCGCAAGGCAAGCAAATCACAGCAAGACAGAGAGTCAACTGGTAAAGATCTACAGAACAAAATCGAAGGGCAGCTTGAAGGAACTCGGAACGTTTGCAAAAATTGAGCCAAGTGGAGAACACTTGAACATGAATTATGCGCCACTTGACTTTAAAAGGATTGTTGATGATGACTTCTTTATAGGATTAGCTGTTGAAAAAAAGGAGTTGGACCTGTCCTCTTGAGTGAAGTGGGACTTGGCACCAATAATTATGTGCACACCGCCCGACACATCGTTAGTTGTGTGCCTCAACGTCGAGTGTTTCGGCCTTTTTCTCACAAGACACCCTCTGCTGAGGTTGGCCCACCGCGGGCTAATCAGACCTGGGTGTGTGTCACAACGGTGGCACCACCTAGTCATTTGGCAGCCCATGTTGTATCCCTACGTTTCAGCCACAGCCAGTGACTGCTCCGCTCTGCTACCGTGGCAAGTTCTTTTATTGCGCTCCGTTGGTCCTGCCCTCTGATGCCCACATCCTTAAGGAGCTTGGTGGTGGTGATGGTTGTGATGATGATGATGATGATGATCATGATGATGATGATGATGATGTGGACGACTCCACCATTGGCTACAAAAAGAAGCCATCGTGCCATAAACATTATTAGCCGATGAACAATGTATTTGCAAATATATGAAATAAGAGCATTGATGTATAGGATATCTACCGCACAAGAACACAGATCCTTTTAATGCTGGCTGTCAGAGATGGGGACTCATAGGACTTCAACTACAGGACTTGACAAGTCATCTCTCACTGTCACCAGCAGAGATGGGAGCAGCTCAGAAGATCATTCATTTGGATGAATGGAGGATCTTGTTATTGACATTGGCAAATATAAGATGGCAAAACACATGGTTTGCAACTCATAGAATGAAGAGACAATAACGATGTCTAAATGTATTTGTCACCACAAAATCCACAAAGACAGGTACGCTATTAAGTTTAGCTATTAATGCAGAGACTGGTTTGGGACCAGTAAAAACCGTGTAAGTGTTAACGTGGAAGTACGACTAAGTAACATAACTACGGACGGGTTGGTTAACAGTATGAAAATGGTCCAAATTGTTTGTTTGGATGTGGTTGAGTTCACATGTGGGTTCGCATAGTCACACAAAACGCGCGCCCCTTTTAATAATGAGCTGAAGCAATATACACTTTAAAAGTAGCAACGATGCTCCTAAAACATATGCCCCAAATGCAAAACAACCGAAGTGGCGTTGCTAGTGGTCATTTGGGTCAGTTGTGGAGATGTTTGCCTGTATCCAACGGGTGCAGAAGTGTCCGTACCTGAAAATGTGCCAGCACCATTACGCAGGTGCACATACACACACATATATATATATATATATATATATATATATATATATATATATATATATATATATATAAAATGCTAGCATTAGTGAGAAAAAAAAAGTCACTTTATTTTTTTTCTGACTGAGCAAGATTGTATGACTTGACTTAGGACTTGCTTGAACCAGGCAAAGACTGGCTTGAAATTAGGTAGCAACTCAACTTGAATTGACTTTTATTTCCTCAGTAATTTTAGACTTGCTTGTCACTTCCCACCAGTTTTGCTGAGTCACAGATCAGCAAAAAAATTCCCCTGGTATATGAATAAAATATAGACGTTTACGCTGCTGTCAGAAATGTTTGATGAGCGCAATGCATGCATCACTGTCTACTAATTTTCCATTAGGGTGATGAACAATAATGCAGGTAGTACATTTGACATTGCAATGAAATGGAGGGAACTCGCACTTCCAGGCATGTGCCCTCGAGTCAATTTGTATTTTCGTTGAATGTTGCGTGTGGTAAGCACATCCATCACCTTGATGATATTTTAATGTCGCATCCTAGGGCTGTCTCCGCTTCAACTGCCACCAACCACCAGTCCCTTCCTTCCTCACTTACTTTTCCCCTCCCTCCCTCACTTTGGCCATCACTTCATAAATAAAACCCCACATCATTAAGTTAACGCGTACCCGCCTGTCACGGTGATCGATGGCTTACGTTCTCTGGCAGACGCAAGCACGCACACATTTAGGGTGCTGCTGATCTGTTCATGGTGGTTCATGCCCGCAGACAAAGCCCCTCATAGTATTTGGTCTGATGTAACAAATTCATGCTTGTTCATGGGTGTATGTGTAAAATAGAGACATCAGAAAGATCAGAAGATTTCTGTTACCATTAGTCACCTGCCACCCCTAAATCCTACTCAGTCCCTCCCATGGCAAGCTGTTGCGTTGATTCCGCGGTGGGAATCATCTGCTACCGCTGTGTCCTCACAACTCGACACTTTGACCTGACAAGTCGTGCCTCTGAGCACACCTTGTGCTGTGAACATCTAAAACCAACCCACAGTAGCGAGGTCTAGATGATGTGCGGCCTGGGTAAGCTACCAGTCCTGTGGCCCACCAAAAAGTTGTTCATGCAGACAAAATTACGGGCGGTGGGGCACCTGAGGCAGAAACAGGAAGGTGGTGGCGATAAAACTGAGAATGGGACACAGCAATGGGGAGCAACAGCAGATGACATATGACGTGAGGGAGAACAAGGGAAATTGAGAACATCACAAAGCGACAGAGCAAAGCTACGGAAACTAAATGATGAGAGGAAACAGCATGTTGCGGGGGCTGGATTGGCATGAGAAGAAGGCCGATGGGTTGGGATGAAGGCACTGACAGACACTTTGAAGTATTGACAGAAAGTACAAGAGGACAGGAAGAGACAACTTGATGGTTTCTGGTGACAGAATGCAGCTTGTGTCGTGAGTTCCGTGAGTAGGGGAATTTTTATGTATGTGCGTGTGCATGTGCGTGCGCGTGTTTATATATATACTCCAAGGAATTCGTATCAAGACCCTCTATTTCAATTGAATTTATATTAATTTTTAGTCAGTGTTTAGTTAGTCAATTAACTTTGTTTTGTTTACATTTAGTGATGATTTATGTCAAACCATTTTTTAAAATGTTAAATTCATTTTCCACAGTACTCAGAAGCTATTGCATATTTTCTCCAGGGCAACGGATTGATTGTAAAACACTCTTAAATGGTTTTGAGACACAGCATATATCATTTATATATAATATGAATTGTTTTGGGCCGAGCACAGACCCATGAGGAACCCCTTGAGTAATCTTCAGTTGATTTGATCGCTCTCGCTCTCTCTCCCTTTCATAAATTATTATTTCCCCCAAATTTCCACCATTAACGACCAATTTTCCAAATACATGGGAAATGTGTTATGAGATGATGAATCCATGGCTGAACCTTTTGGCCATATTTCACAAAGGTATGTCGGGCACAAACACAACACTGCTCCTCACCAAAGAACACCATACCTGAATCGTGGTGGTCGCAGCATCATGCTTTGGGCCTGTTTTTCTTTTACTGAGACTGGAACCAATTATAAACAAGGCTTTATACCCAAGTATAAAATTGTGTGCACACTGCACAGTTATGCAAAGTCATTCCTATGTTTGTTTCGCCTCCCCCTCTCAAAATCTTTTCTTTTTTTTCAAATGAGTTGTACGGATTATCGATCATGTTAACAGTGGAGTAACTTTTGAAATTATATAATTAGCATAATTTTTATTGTCACAAAAAATAGCTTTGCGAAATGGGTGCATAGACCATATGGCCGAGTGGTCTAAGGCGCCGCGTTCAGGACCCAGTCTCCCCAGGAGGCCTGGGTTCGAATCTCGAATTTCCCCATTGTGGGACTAATAAAGGCAATATATATCCACTACGTTTAGCAATGTTTACAATATTGAAAGAGTAATTATGAAATAGTTATCACATTTGCTTTGTTGCTAGGATATTCATGTAGTTCAAAACTAGAGCAATGATATTGATAGATTGCACTAACTATCTACGTGAAATGTTCTTGCTTTGCAATGAAGAAACATGCTTCTATATATTTGCTGCTGTAACATTGCAAATTTCCCCATTGTGGGACTATTAAAGGACATCTTTATCTTTATCTTTATCTTCTGCTTTTATAATTAGTCTTCATGAAAAACACCCCAATAAAAATGTTAAAGGAAGCTAGCAAAATAATGGCCTCCACCGCTCCTATCGGTGTGTGGCAGTGCACTGTTTTGAAGTTGCGAGTTTGTGACGAGACTGAGATGTTTCTGCTGAGTAATGCTTTGAAGCATTTTTGATCACATGTATAAAGTAGAGGTGTCAGAAAAACGCGTTATTAATGGGATTAATCCAACCCCCTTTTAACGCCGTAAATTTTTTTAACGACGCGATTAAGACTCATCTTGGCCTAATAAACAGTGTAATCCTATGACGTAGCGCTGACGCTTGCGAGACCGGAAAAAAACATCAAGCATGCGAAATTTAGGACACGCCTGCATGGGCTTGCTGTGCGGAGTTTTCACCCGTTTCTAGAACTAAAAGCATCATGGCAGTGGTAAAAATGACGCAAATTCAATTCTGAACGGCAAGTTTTTTTTTTTTAAAGTGACCTAATGGTGTCATTGATATGAGCAAAGTCATTTGTGTGTATTGCCATCATGCACTAAACTACCATCGCGGCACGTCCAGTTTAAAATACTATTTGATGGCCAAGCACACCGCTGATGCCAATTCTCCAGCCCCTTGTCAAACCCAGGCATCCATGGATAATTTGCGACAGAAACCGGTGGATGGATCAACTAAAAAGAGACTCGCCGAAGCCATTTCTAAGTGGGTGGCCACTGCGCATTAGCATTGTGGAGGACGAAGTTCTGGCTGAAATACTTCGCATTGCGTCCAACAACTGCACTTACGAATTGTCCTCGAGCTACACATTGCAACCCTCAATTAAGACTTGCAGTAAGCGGAGAAGACGGAAGTAGTCGCGGTCAACGGTGATTACTGGACTTCTCTCAGTAACCATAGCTACCTCCGTATCATTATTTTGACCCATTTCATTTGCACTTTGTTGGCATTTTATATTTCTTATATTACTCCAATTTGATCCCTTAGAAAGGCTGTTGAGATGCTGTTTTTTGTGACTTTGTTTGTGTGAGTCGAATCCAATGCTTTGTTTTTTCAATTAAAAAAAGTATTTTTGGATCAAAACAAAAAAATCAATTCTCATATATTAAAGATATTTCAATTCAATAAAATATTGAATTATATA